>NW_010128217.1:240-18186 GCF_000699245.1 Pterocles gutturalis
CCTGCGCATTCTCTGTTTTGCCTTTCTGCCCCTTGTCTGGCGGTAAAGCATGGGAGCAAATTCTTTTTTTTTTTTTTTTTAATTTTTATTCCTTAACTGGGGGAATCCACGGCGCTGCCTTCTCTCTCTTACAAAAGAAGTGTGGGGCGCGTTGGATTTGTAATTCCGGAGTTGTAAGTTAGTTTTGAAGTGGGCAGCGTGAGCCAGGGCACGGGGATGAAATGGCCGTCTAAGGACTGCGCTGTTGGTCGGAGAGAGTGGGGAGGGGACCCGATCTGCATGCTTCTGCTAGAGACAAGAACTCCCCGCAGCCTAGGAGTTGCCGACACGCCGTATAACTGCGCAAAAGGTATGGAGGTGACTGTAGGTGCCTTCGACAGGAGTTTGCATGTGGTCTTCTTCCTCAGTTAGAGGTTAGGATCTCCACTCCACACCCAGTCAAAAACTAATTCATTTTCATGCTTCTTTTGGCGTTAGGTAGGATGTTCTGGGGAGATAAGTGAACTGTGTCAGTGCACCCATGTCTCAGCTCTTGTTTTGTTAGCAGGATTGAATCAGTTTTGCAGCGAGGCTTCCATCAAGCCAGTCTCCCAGGTAGAGGTATGCATAATTAATGCTCATCAACACAGCCACATTCTTTGTTCTGATAATGAGAGCAAAACTTATATAATTTCAGGCTACTGTCTTCAGTCAGCTGTACTTTGGTGGTTATTGAGATATTTTTCTCAGGTGAATTAATTCTGCTTGATAATGTTACTGTGTCAGCAGGTTTCAGTATGCTTTGCAATAAAAAAAAAAGGTAGCCTTTTTGTCTCATTGAACCAGGGAAAATCAAGTTCCTTAGGGCACTATAATTGTGAAAAATAACTCCACAGAAGTATTTTGAGATCTTTGGCATTCATTCACTTACTTATGAAGACAGTGCACTTCTCCGCTTCTCCTAATACTTAAGAGTAACATAGATCATTGACAAAGCTTCTCTTCAGTTTATTTACCACTTGCTGCATATGAGATATAAATTATTAATTCTGACTATCAGAAAGGAAACCAGCAAAGTTTATTTTTTTCAGGTGATGGCAAGAGCTGAAAAATTATCAAATAAATATTTTCAGAAAATTTGAGAGCCTACTGTATTTTACATGGACCCTTTCAGATATGGTAAAAATATTTGATGTGATTTGTCGTCTTAGAATTGGTAGAGCTCAACTGCAGGCCAAATAGTTAATTTGCTTGTCTCCGTGGTTCATTCCGTAAGTGTCTTAATCTTAAATTGGGGAAGAATTTCGACACACCATTAAATATCTGCTTATTAATCCAATGTAAATAAAGTTTGTTTGCTGTATGTGACAGGAAATTCTGACTCAAAAATGCGTGCTAAATAAAGAGAAAACTCTGACCCTTACTTATTCATGAGTAATAGATGTGAGAGAGAAGATAACCTGATTAATGTGCTTCATTGATATTCAGAAGATTTGAATTCTGTTCATGTTTTAAGATTCTTGAGAAATTGCTGGCTCTTTTATTTTATTTTATTTTTGAATGAGCACAATCTCCACCATAGCAGGTGTATTTTTGAGCGTATTTGTCTTTGAGAACCAAATAAGTGGCTCATGTAAAAGTTGAAGAATGCTGGGTGCTGGATTCTTAGGAAGGATGATCATAAGTCACACAGGCAGCTAGTGACAGGGACCATCTTTGAAGATGGGATTCTGTCTAGATATTTGAATTAATTAATTTCTAGTTCTGGTCTCGTGTTTCAGTTCTGTATCTGCCAAGTGGATGACTTTTCCTTTCGTTATCGCCAATCTTAGCACCATGAGCATGTCCTTGACTTCCTTTAATCATATTTCCAGCAGTCTTTGTAGGATCAAAACTTTAAATACTCTCTTCTAAAATGAGTGTTGTTTACGGGGCTTGGGGTTTTTGTATTGATATCTGTCAAAACCAGCATGTTTGCATTGATTGTGGGCAATAAATGTAACTAACTAAAAAAATTGAAAATTTGTGAGAGTGTTATACTTGGTCTTGACTAAAAAGTACTTTTGTTTTCTTGTGAGAGGCAAAACTGTAAACAATCAGAAGGATGTGGAGTATTATTTATGTAGCATTTGTAAACTTCTCATATGATGATGATAATACAGGCAGTCATAGTGGATTTTGAATTCTGTGGTATTGGCATCTCTCATGGTTCCTATGTGGATAAGACAGCAACTGTGGGGAAAAAAAAAAAGTTCATCACCTTCAGCCGTTGGTATATCTCTGATTTCATGTGATTGTGTACATAATTAGTTTTTTTTTAGGTATTGCTAAAGAATTTTAATTTGTGAACTACAGTAAAAACCATTATCCCCAATCCAGTGTAACACCGTAGTGTCTTTTTTGTCTTGCTTTTGCTTATTTTTTTAAGTTGGCATGTGTAGGAAATAAACATGTTTATTGATCCAGGCATTACATCTCTGACTTTAACAATTTAAAATGTAGCTTAGGCGGTTTAATGGTTCTTAACTTGTTTATGACTCTCGTCAAATTTAAGGAATGGTGTTGGTTAACTGTTCATGCACTCATCTAAATGCATCTCAAAAGATTTGAATTAGGCAAGCTTTACTCATTAGTAGTTAGGAACCATTTTATCTGAGAACATAATTACAGTCTACAAGCAGAAACATCGGGTTTTTAGATTAAAATACTATACCTGATAGACATCTTTCTGTTGTCCTAATTGTAGGTGATACTCTAAAGAAGTCTTGTAAGTTTAGTGCATAAATGAGATTTGCAAATATGAGACTGTAGATTTTGACTTCTGTAGCTGTCGTCAGCAGGCATCGCTAAACCTGTTAAGAGACAGCTTAAGTAAAGGTAATTGTTTAGTCACCATAGAAAATAGTAATGATGGGGTTTAGTCATAAAGTATTGGAAAGTATGTGGAGTATAGAATAAGCATGAATGCTTGCTTTGGTGTTGTTTTTTTTTTTAAACTTCATTATTTTGACTATACTTTTCTTAATGTGGTAATTAAAAAAAGCCAAATGCTTTGCTTTCATGACAAAGCAGACTAGATCTTGAATTTGGTAGGAGAAGATAAGCTATTTAAGTTTGATTTAGGATATCCATTGTTTAAATTAGCTTTGTATAGGCAGCTAAACATTATGGTGGTTGTAATCGTAGTTTTCTTTCTTTCTTTCTTTCCTTCCCCCCACCCTACCCTTTCAGGTTACACATGTTGAACCATGGGAAAAGGGGAGCAGAAAAACAGCAGGCCAGACAGGGATGTGTGGAGGGGTAAGTAGAAGTACGTGCCTTCTTAAATTTTTCTGTCTGTCTGCTAAACAGATTTCCCAAGCATAGCTACAACTTGCTTGTATGTTGCTCGGTCCCTAGATGTAAAAGTATTTGTTACAAAGAGTTGACATATTCCCCTTGCTTCCAGAGCTTTGGATGCAAGTAGCGTTACTTTTTCCACGTAGCTCTGTTTGTAGATTTAGATTTTATCCTATATTAGTTCTTGTATTCTTTTGTAGATTTGGGATAATGACTTTGACTTTCTGCATTGTCATATAACTTTTTTTCTTTTGAAAGGTGCGTGGTGTTGGAACTGGAGGAATTGTGTCTACTGCCTTTTGTCTGCTCTACAAATTATTTACGTTGAAACTCACTCGTAAGCAAGTAATGGGCCTTATAACTCATACAGACTCTCCATATATTAGGGCTCTTGGATTTATGTATATTAGGTAAGTATCAGTATAATCAACTCATGGCTAATTTAATATATACAGAAAGGTGTATTAAAATGTTACATTATTTTTGTACTTAAAGGTACACACAGCCACCTACAGATCTATGGGACTGGTTTGAATCCTTTCTTGATGATGAAGAGGTATGTCGGCGAGGGTAATAATTAGTTTTCTTTTGTTTCTTTTCACATTATTACTTTATGTTTAAACACTGATGAGGTTTTCTGTAATTTGAGTGTTGCAATGTCATGTTTTTTGTAATTTCATTAATTACAGGAAGCAGGTCTGATCTGGGATGCAGGTAATTTTTCTTAGATTTCAAGAATTTGACAGAATTTTCCATTGGTTAGGATGTTACTGTGTCAAATATTACAAAACCTTGTGAAACAGGTTTATTAAATCAGAATGCAGACAGCAGGCTGTGTGAGTGCGGCTTCTGTGCAGTTTTTAGAAAAAGAATTACTTTAAAGCAAGGTATGTAGTAAGTGCTGAGTGCTAAATCTGTATTTTGCATTTATTACTAGGATGGGGCATTGATGCTTATATAGAAGAGTAGGAAGTATAGACACCAACATTCACCTTTAAAAATGTTACCCAGAATCTCTGTGGTTATTATTCATGTCCTGCAATAACTAAACCCAGGATTTGTTCAGAGGAGAAACAAACAGCCTAATTACTGCATAAGGTGGCATTGTTTCTAGTAACCTTAATGTCTTTGCTAATGGGGCAAAAAAAAGAAACATGAGTTGCTAACTTAGGAAGTTCAGTAAAGAGGCTGCATTATTATGTAGGCAAATAGGAGAGTACCTTTGGTACCATAGTTCTGATTTACTGTCTGGAGAAACAGGGTAGGAGCTGGTGGGTGACGTTTCTCACTCTATGAAGTCGAATATACAGTCTGCTACATACTGTTGCAATTTGTATATATTGAGCAGGTTTTAAATTACATCCTAGATTAAAGAATGGAACAGTAAAGATCACTTGCCCTCTTCAGTGTGACAGTAGGCATCTACTTAAAGAAATTTCAAATGTGCAAATGATGTCCAAATATTTGTATTAAAACTAGTGTTAATTATACCTGTATCTGACTGCAATGCAGTGTATTTATTTTAAACGGCTTCTTTCATGCTTAGTATCAAAAACACTGCAAAAGAAACAGTTGTTATTTCAGGTAAACCTGTGTTATTGTACGTTTGCAACAAAAATCAAAACAAATTTAAATTGTGATGGCATCGCTGTGATATCCTCCTTCTCCCCCACATGGTGCTAGTTAATATGAACTCTTCTCTGCAGTGTTGCATTGTAACTTACGAGGAAGATTGGGGTGGCTTCATTTTCAGGGTCCCACAAACAATTTGAGCACAAGTGAGATTAATTGTTCAGATTTTAACTGGTTCATTATTCAAAGCACCTCTTTTAGTTTATGTATTTCAGTTCTTGCAGATACTGGCTATCAGCATATATTTGCTTATTGTTGTTTAAAACCTCTCAATATATTTTTGGAATTGATGTTTCTTTCCCAGCTGCTTTCAGTAGCTTTGTGTTATGTAGGAAAAAGTGTTTGGGGCTGCTTAAGTTTCTTACCAGTCCTGGTCAAGCTCAATAGGATGAAGCAAATTGATATATATGGAATTGTTTAAATCTACAGGTTTGTTTTTTGTTTTTTTTGTTTTTTCTCCAGTTCTTAAATATGTGGAAGCAGTTCATCTTTTGTCATGCTCCTGTGAAAAAGAAAAACTTCCCAGGATACAGAGTTACTTTTCAAAACACTTCTTTTATGTTTATTTTGTTTAATTGTACATACTCTCCAGGTGCTACGTTTAACTCCTTTTTTTCTTCTTTAGATCTCTGCAGCGATTATATTTGGAAAAACTGTATATCTGAACACTTAAATGTGTGTGAGTGCAAGCAGTTTTACATTTAGATTTTCTCTTCCTGTTTAGATAACAAATCTCACTTTCCTTGTGTGCTTGCACTATAGGTTTGGGACTGACAATAGCTGACTAACATGTCCTGAGCTGTGAGAGGGCATAGCAAGAAGGCCTTCATGCGGTAATGACCCTTTTCAGAGACAACGGTCATCATGGATTATGCGTTTCCAATTATTTGTTCATTTATTTATTTTTTTACATATTTCTAAATTAGAAACCTCACTGCTTCATGGCAGTTGGTTTGCTATTGCTTCCAATTCTGTTAGGATGCCATTTTGTACTAGAGGTTTTTCTATGATCATTTTTAGATAGGTAATGATGTAGTTCTTAAATTATTTAGGCCACAGGGTTGGGTATGATGGTACACAGTTGTACATCCACAAAATGCAGTATTAAATGTAGTTTGAGAGGACTTCTCAACTTTGTGGCATTTAAAAAAATACAAAATCATACCATATAACCAGACCGTGTAAGGGGATTTCCTGTTAATCTCTTCATCAACAGTCCCTTACCATCCAGATGGCTGCAGGATTAGTATGTGCCTGCATGCGTATATATTAAGTCCCATTCCCTGTCTGTAGCATACTGCCAAATCCAAAGGATGCAGAGTTTGATGAATTTTTCTAAGGAAATGTGTTAGAATGAGACAAGTAAACTTTCATAATCATGAGACTTCAAGAGAGCAGTAATGTAGCAGCATTTTTTTTTCAAAATCAGTAAAGAATGTTTTTTACCATCAGGGTATTTTTTGCTTGTATTTTGTAGGACCTGGATGTGAAGGCAGGTGGGGGTTGTGTTATGACCATCGGGGAGATGCTTCGTTCCTTCCTCACTAAGCTTGAATGGTTTTCCACGTTGTTTCCAAGAATTCCTGTGCCAGTCCAGAAGGCCATTGACCAGCAAATTAAAAGCAGACCTAGAAAAATCAAGAAAGACGGCAAGGAGGCAATGGAAGAAATAGACCGGCATGCAGAACGTAGACGTTCAAGGTCATATACACATTATTTTGAAAATGGATGTTAAAAGTTCAATATTGAACTACTTATTACCAGAAATACGTCGTCTTTTCACTGAGATAGGTTTTAAGGCCACAGGCAAAACTTGGATGCTAATGGATTAAAATAACCAGATTATATTTGGTATTTAAGATTAAATAGAGACTGTGTACGTAAAGTATAAATGGGAAAGTAAAGAGGGTCCCTTAACTTAAAGAGGTTGTGTTTCATATTGAATATCTTTTATTTTAAAAGGTCTCCAAGACGATCCATCAGTCCCAGGAGGTCTCCTAGAAGATCCAGAAGCAGAAGTCATCATCGAGAAGGCCATGGATCATCTAGTTTTGACAGAGAACTAGAAAGAGAAAGAGAACGGCAGAGATTAGAACGTGAAGCTAAGGAGAGAGAAAAAGAAAGGCGGAGATCTCGAAGTACTGATCGCTCACTAGAACGGAGGCGAAGCAGAAGCAGGGACAGATACAGAAGCCGTAGTCGAAGTCGTGACAGGAAAGGAGATAGAAGAGACAGGGATAGAGAGCGAGAGAAAGAAAATGAACGAAGCCGGAAAAAAGAGAGGGATTATGATAAGGAAAGAGGTAGTGAGAGGGAAAAAGATAGATCTAGAGAAAGATCAAAAGAAAGGAGAAGTAAGGGTGATACGGAAGAGAGAAGACACAAGGATGACAAGGATGACAAGAAACACCGGGATGACAAGAGGGATTCCAAAAAAGAAAGAAAACATAGTAGAAGTCGAAGCCGGGAAAGAAAGCATAGGAGTAGGAGCCGAAGTAAGAATACAGGTAAGCGCAGCAGAAGCAGGAGCAAAGAGAAATCAAGTAAACATAAAAATGAAACTAAAGAGAAGTCAAATAAACGAAGTAGAAGCAGAAGCAGAGGAAGAACAGATAGTGTTGAGAAGTCCAGAAAACGAGACCTGAGTCCCAGCAAAGAAAAAGCTAGAAAGCGTAGCAGAAGCAAAGACCGTTCCCACAAACACGATCACAGTGATGGCAAGGACCATTCGGACAAACAGGATCGTCAGAGGAGCCAAAGTACGGAACAAGAAAGCCAAGAAAAGCAACATAAAAACAAAGATGAGACTGTGTGAACTCTTTCAGAAGTGGATCACATTGAATCCTATAAATGTTTGATTAAATCCTGCTTATTTTTTCTTAAAGTTGAGATTGTGCAGTAGTTGATGAGCACTCTTCTCCAACCTCCCTCTAGGCTGCAAATTGTCATTTCCTATTTTGGGTAGGGAAGTGCCTTTGTAAACCCATTCGATGCATTGACATTTTCAAACCATACGTTTAGTTTAATTTGTAATGCAGAGATTGTTCTTGCATTTTTATTGTTCAGATGTTTCTGAAATGTACAGTCTGTACATATGTCCTGAAAATGTTTTAATTCCTTTGGCATGGTTGCCATGTTGGTAAAATTTGTACGAGGCAATAAACTGCCACTAATTCTACTTCGATATTGTAGACGTGGAATTATGGTTTGTATCCTGAAGTTAGCATGGCTGTGCTTTACATAATGGTATGGCTTTTAGGGATGGACCTTGAATGTGTATTATAGCTGAGATTTATGTGCATACAATGTACATTGAGGGCTGCAGATTTAGAACTAACATCTATGTCCACTGTACCTGCTGTTTTTTCAAAAGCTTTTCAAATGTATTATGTTGTTGATCACCACTGGTGTTAAATTGAGAGTGGACTTTCAAGGAGAGAGTGGGTTTATGCAGAGATTTAGATTATGTTGGGGCTTGTTTAGTAATTCTTTAGAAAGGCTACCTCAAGTGGACACTGTAAAGGTTGACGGATGAGCACCGTAGCCATCTATGCATTTTATTTGTTTGAAAAAAATCCATGTAAGCTTCCATTTATTTTTAAAACACAATTTATCCATTTGTGGTCTTTAGTATTTTAAATCAGCAGCTGCACTCTGTCATTTATGATAATCCTGGGCTAATAAAGGCATTTAAGATGGGAAGAGGGAGGTAGGAAGAAGAAAAGGTATTACAGAGGATTTCAGTTTCAAGCTTCCAAAGCATTTTTATACATTTAAACATTTAAAATCAGAATTACCTGATAGTGTCCTTTTTTAAGTCATATTTTCTACAAATAGTAAGGACTGCAGTTTGTGCTGAGCATTTCATCTGGCAGATTTTTTTTTTTTAAACAGGTTGTTAGAAACAAAAACCAAAATGCATAATAGAAAAAGATCATATCATTAAAGTCCAAGTCTATTTGATAGATTATTCTGATGACTTGTATACTAAGTGAGGAGAACCATCTGGAATAAACTCTCAATTAATTCCTTTGTACTGGGTGTCAGCTTTTCCCTGCATGTTCATTGCCAGCTGAAGAGCGTTTGGGTTCCTCCGCCTTTCATTTTCAGACCAAGTGATACTTTGTATGTATAAGGGATTTTATGTAATAAGTAGCTTAAAAGGAAGATGAAGCTAACAAAGAAATGCAGCAGCTCCAAAATAGGAAGAATGTTATGTATGACTCATTCATGACCATGAAGTGACGTGAAGGTAGAAATAAATCAATGTTTCTGCCTTTTTTGCTTCTGTGTGATGCAGGTTGTCTAGGTATGATATTTAAATATTAGGGTTTTTTTAAACCCCCAAGAGAAAACAGTGCTTGAATTTCTAACACCACATTTCATTCCATAGTATTAAAAGAAGAAAAAAAACTCAATTTTTTTCTTACCTGCTGTTATTTATAGTTTTCTGAATTGTTAATCTTTCGTCACTGTGATCCTTAGTATTAGACATCTTTTAAGAGTGAGGTTGTCTGCTTATGTTTTTGTTATCTGATTTTAAATCTGAGCTTGAAACAAAGCTTAAGCTTCAACATGTTCTTTCCATTGCAGCATAAAACTAAAATACTTGAGCCCTCACTTAATATGGGAGGAGAAAAACTGTATTGGCCATTTAAGAAATATTTGGGCTAGCAGATCACGAGAGATGTCTTTGCAGTCTGCCAGGAGATTGCATGGATTCTGTCAAAAAATGAGGACAAGTTTAATTTGCCTTATTTGCCACTAGAAGGCTTCTTTTGGTCTCATTAGACTCGTAACCTTCAGCCTATGAGTGTCTGAAACAAGTACCTTCTTGGGCAGAGAGGCTGCAAGGCCAGTGTTGTGTCAGGATTAGTGATTTCCATTTGTTCCTTCAGTGTTCCTCCTCTGCTGCCACTGTTGGGAAATAGTGAAAGAATGGTTTATTTGCAGGCAAAATCCACATAATTGAGAAACAATCTTTGACTTTGGAAAGAGCTGCCTTATTATAATGAAGATCCTGAACATTTTTATACAGCTTGTGCAAAGACTGGCTCGTGCCACTATCTCTTGGAAGTGCAGTAATTTGAGGACTTTCTGACTTGGATTTAATTTGATCCATATTCAGTAATTGAGGGAGCAGCGTAACGGATAGCACAGTATTTATGACTGACCAAGACCTGTGAAAATGATTTAAACCAAGCCACTCACCTTAAGTTATCGTTGGGGTTTAGTATCTTGCAGCTCTTGGGTTTAGGTTCAGGGACTCTGATTCCGTTTTGTCTTTCTGATGCTATTCTATTTCATATGACTTTCCCTGAAAACAGAAAGAACAAATCCACAGAACTTCTACAAAACAGCTCTGATGAGAAATTATAAGATCAGCAGAGTCTCCAGTGCTGAGTGGTCTGATGCAGTTGCTAGCAGTGCAGCTGTAGTGGGCACTTGGCTCCTGGTCACTAGAAGAAATGTTCTGGCAAGTTCAATTTGAGGTGGTATGAGAATATTCCCCAGAGGTGTTGTTGCAGAGCTTCTGTCTGACAGAGCCTGTGCAGGTAACTCCTCAGTTCCCAAGGTAAAAGCACAGCAAACCAAGTACTATGAACCTGAAGTTTCCACAGCATGTTCTGTGTCCATAGTTACATGGCTGGGTAGTCATTCAGCCTAATCTGTCTGAAATTCCCTGTGGCTCCAACAATAACTACCTATCTGGACTAGTAATACTAATTCAATAAATACATCTCTACTTCATTGTTACTTCTGTTCTTCTGAAGATACTCAGTTGAATAATGTTTCAGATCTTGAGAAGTAGCAAACTGGCATTCTTCTACTTTAAAGAAGGGTCAGGGCTATGGCCCCTTTTGACCCCACGTAACTGTGCAAGTAATTAGTGTTGGTACAAAAGGACTTGTATGCATCTAACTTCTAAACAATCTGCTTTGGATCTATAACTATGGACTTGTGGTTAAACCATTTTATGAACTATTGAAAGGAAATCCTTTAAAACTGACATGGACAAGGGAGACAAGAAGCCCCCACATTAGGCCTTCCAGATGTTTCCAAGCCCTTTTGGTTATTTTCCCATGAAAAACAAGGCATAGCTCTGGGGCTCCTCGCACAATGATTAGGACTTTATAAAAGGGCAGTTGGAGGAGGTAAGCAAGGGTTGGCCTGGGTGCTTCAGAGCAGTGGCTGCAATTGTCCTTGATATCCAAGAAGCCCACAAATTCACTATGGGACAAAAAATAACCATGTTTGTTTCACATACAGTTTCTGTGGTGCTGGAACAGAAAGGAGGCCATTGGCTTTCCCCCTTTTGGTTTCTGAAATATCAAGCTATTCTGGCAGAGCAAGACGATGTACATACAATAACCACTAATACTGTGAATCCAGCATCTTTTCTCAGCAGAGAAAAGTCCGAGCCGGTAGTGCACGGTTGTCTAAAGAAGACAGAAGCAGTTTATTCCAGCTGACCGGACCTGAAAGAAGAACCTCTCGAGGATGAGGAGGAATCGTGGTTTGCTGATGGGAGCGGTTTGGTAAAGCAAGGGGAACGTAAGGCGGGTTATGCTGCGACTACAACTCGAGAGGTAATTGAAGCTAGATCTCTACCTACAGGAACATCTGCTAAGAAAGCTGAAATAATTGCTTTAACATGAGCTTTGGAATTGGCAAAAGGAAAGAAAATTAACATACAGACTGATTCTAAGTATGTCTTTGGAGTAATGTGTGTGCACGGAGCCATCCAGAGAGAACAGAGGTTGCTTACGGGCCAAGGAATGTGCTTATGAAATTTTGCAGTTACTGGAGGCTGTAAAACTACAGGAGAAGGTAGCAGTCGTGCATTGCAAAGGACCCCAAAAAGGTAACACCGAACAGGAAATTGTCAATAAATTGGCAGAGGCCAAATGAGCAGCAGAAAGAGGAGAAATTGAGGCATTAACTTTGATCCCAGACGGTAAGTTTCAAACTCTAGAATTAGATATAAATTCTGAAAAATATTCCAAAGAAGATAGAAAGTTAGCAGATGTGGAAGAAGAGAAACCTGATGGGTGGATTTGTGTACCAGATGGATGTATTGTTGTGCTCTCTAGACTTTTAGGGAAATTGGTTTCAGAAGAGCATAATAAGACTCATTGGGGCACAGATTCCTTAGCCCTAATACAACAAATAAAATACAGATAGGAGCAATTGGAAAGGGTAATATTTGACTGCAATAACTCACCAAAAGTACATCAGGACTCACCATCACCAGTTACAATGCTTCTGGGGAAAGCCCAGAAAACACGCGGAGGCAATGCCGATTTGTCCCGTTTTGTCCACATCTCTCCTTTCACCCCGATTGCTTTTAGTCCTGTGCTGGGCTGACCCTGGCTGGGTGCTGGTGCCCCCCCACAAGCTGCTCCATTAGCTCCTCCTGGAAACTATCACTTGTAAACATACCTTCTCCCTGGGGGAGTGGGTGAAGTGTTAGAAACTGAAAAAAATTATGATTCAGAGCTCCTGACCAGGAGGGAACATCAGGGAAATTAACGAAAGTGAAGACCAACAGCAACAACCTGAAGTGAAATTTAGCTTTAATCTTGTACTGATCGTGTACTTGAGCGACTGTCTGAGTCTCTACCTCCATCCTAGGAATGACCGGTCCTTTTCTGGAAGGACCAACTTTCTTACAAGTCCTAGACTGAAGGCTCCGCTGAACAGAACGAGGATTGAGCTGCAGGATATCAAGCCATCAACAACACTCCAATAAAAAAAAAAAAAAAAAAAAAAGTTAAAAAAACCCCCACAAGTTTAAATATCAGTTTCCATCATGTTTCATTCATTACATTCCTGCAACTGGTACTTAGGTGCTCAAAAATTAACTATGACGACACCACATATTACTAAAATTTAGTTATACAGATAAAAATAAAAGGCTGTTTCCAACTCGCTCGTAAAATTTGTATAGACAAATGGAAGAGAAACACCCGACTCTAAAGAAGGCCGCAGGCAGACAGCTCTTAATTTATCATATGTGAAAGTTCACTCTTTTACCTGAAAGAAAAACATTCGTAACTACCGAGGGATCAATTCAGGAACAGGGCATGCTCCGTTAACTGTCATTTTTCATCTGCTTTTCCACAATGGCAGCAAATTTGCCTTTTCCTTGGATTTGATGGGGAATATCTGTAGTGCCCTTCAACTCACAAATATTCTTCCCCACTCTCTCAGCCCCACGATGGGCATGATTACCCGAGCAGTGAGGGTAACCATTGGCGGTTCCAGCCGACCGATGCTCCAGCGCGGAAACGCTCCAGCTGGCCAGCTCGGGACAGCGGCAGGTTGTTTTGGCTCTGCCTAATGCACGCTCCAGACAGATGACACCCCGTCTCGTTCCAGCTCCTGCTTGCCACGGTTCTGATCGTCAAAGCTCTGGCTCTGCACGGAAGCTCTGGCTGTTTTCAGGAACTTCTCACAAACTCCAGCTATTTGCAACATCCTGGGCTTTTGACGAGGTCATTAATCCATTGCCATCAAAACTTGAGTACTAAGAATAAATGTCACAGTTGTATGTGGTATAAATATTAGTTTGCATTAGTATAGAGTTAATAACTATTCTGAGCAGCGTGCAAAGAACTGGACTCGAGGAGGGTGCGTGGGGCTTGCAAAGTGCCTTTTCCCCCAGAGGGACCATCTCGAACCTTGAGTTTGGCCGGCACGTGCTGGCCTCCTGAACTTCGGGGCCCAACGTGACCAGACCCCCGCTTCCCGGGAGGGTCCACGTTAAAGAAGTCCCCCCCAGCGCTGTCCAGGTGCCTGGTGTTATCCCCACAGTTCAAACCCTAGGCTTCCCATAGCGGGCTCTCGGGCATCACCATTTAAAAAAGGAAGCTACTTGAATGGTACAGCTGGTAACACGGCTCGAGCTGGGCGCCTCCAGAGACGGATGCCCAACAAAGAAATCCCTGGGGGAGCAATTGCACCTTTCTGGTCCACATACCTGCCCCTCACGCGTCTTTTGGTCCAACGGTGATTTCTGGCCTGGGGTCTTCTACCACCTTATTGTATTCCTTCTCTGTCTCCAGGCTGGCCGTTAATTATTCTTATCTCATTGAGCTGTGCCTGCTGCTGATGCTTGTAGCCTCCTTATCTTCTAGTCTGCGTTTCTTATGCCAAGCACGGGAAACTGGAAAAGTCCCAGACTTAGGATCAGCACAACTCAGCAACAACCGAGACATCCGGGTGCTATCTGCCACACTAAAAAAGCCAAAATGCAGCACCGCACCAGCTACCAAGAAGAAAACACATTCCATCCCAGCCAAAAGCACGGCTAGGTGAAAAAGCTCACAGCTTGTGGCCTGAGGCTTCAGTAAATCCCGCTGCCTGTACCAAGGAGGTAGCGCCAAAACATTACTCGGCACGCCGAACCACACAATATTACACACGCACCGTTACACTGCGCCCCCTGCGTACTAATGCTAAACGATTCATTCATTTGATTTAACAATTATTTCAGACAAACTATTAGTGACCCTCTCAACAACAGCCCACACACCCTGCCCATTCCCTCCTTTCCCCCGCAGCCCCCAATCACCTCCCACCCACTCTCTGCCTCCCCCCCACCTGCAAACTCAGCCAAACGGCCTTCTGCTTCCAGTCCCAAAACCGGCTGCCTTAGTGCCCTTTTGGGAGCCCAAAAGCCCAGCTGCTGAGCCTGTTCTCAAGCCAAAAGATGCAGGACCGAACCTCTGCCGCCGAGCCCGAAGCTGCATGACTCAGCCCGTTCCTGAGCCCCGAAATCGGCTGCACGAGCCCCCACATCAGGAAACTTGGTCTCTGTTTCTGGCCCCCAAACCAGCTGATCGAAGCGCAGAGAGAGAAAGAAAGGTCAAAAAAAAAGGTCAGAGAGGGAGAGAAAGCATGAAAAAATAGGGACGAGGAGCCCTGCAGAGAGATGGAGCCAGAAAACGCAGGGGTGGCGTGAAAGAAATTTTGTCCCCTTCTCTGCACTCATCCAGGCTTTCAAAACAGAAGCGTGGTTTACTTCATCCCTGGTGCACAAGCTTAAACAGCTCCAGCTGGGTGCCTCCAGAGAGGGACCCCAAGCAAAGAAATCCCTGGGCAATCATACGCTGGCAACCCCCATGCCCACCCCACGTGCACTGCTCATGCGCCTTTTGGTCCGATGGTGATATTCGGGTCTGGGGTCTTCTTATTCCTCAGCGGGTCCTCTGCTGGTCTCTAGGCGCGTTCCTCTTTTTTCCCGTCTCTGGGGCTGTGGTGACCACGTCACGTTCTTCTGTGTCAAACCAGTTCTGAGGCTTTCAGAGTTCTCTTATTCCTCCCATCAGAAAACAGGTCAGTGTTAAACAAGAGCGTTAGGCAAACTCTGAGTTCCACTTTATCACGAATGATCGCTTTTAAGTCATTAGGCAAAGTCCCTAAAGTATTTTAAAACATATTATCAGCCTCCATAATTTTATGTTGATTCCTGTACTATCAACAGCCTCACAATCTAATCCTGTTCCTGCCACGTGCTGTTTGTGTCTCGTTTGGGTCGAGCTCACGTGCTCACCTGGCTCAGCTTCGCTGCCTTCCACAGTGGTGGGTGACCAGCAAAGAGGGACAGAGCGGTGGGCAGAGGAGAGGAAGAACAACGGAGGGACAAAGATGGTGACAGGGTACAGACATAAAGAGAGAGAGGAAAAGGACAGGGAACAGGATGAAGGGATTGAGAAATAAAGAAAGGATCAGATCTGTACAAAGAGATGAAGCCACAAAAAGAAAACCCCAAAACACGCCAGCGAGGGGCTAGAGGTTGGAGACAGAGAAAGAGAAAAAAAGGCCAGGGAACAGGACAGAGGAGGGGAGACAGGAAAAACCAGAGGGCCGGCTGGACAGGGAGTTTTAGCAAGAAATATGCAGACAGACAGTGGGACAGAGAAATGGAGACAGGAAAAATGGGGACAGAGCAGGACAGAGGGACAGTGAGCAGGACAGAGGTGGAGAAGGGAGCACTGGGGCAGCAAGATAGAGGCAAAAGAACAACAGAAAGGAGGACGAGAGATAGGAGAAAAAGAAGGACAAGTAGCAGGACGCAGACCATCAGAGAAAGACAGGGACAGGCAGCAAGACACGGTGATTCAGAGAAAGAAAAAAGGGACAAGTAGGCAGGGCGCTGTGAAAACCAAAAACAAGAGACAGAGAGCAGGACAGAGATAGAGGGGAAAAAGCCTAGATTAGCAGCAGGACAGAGATGACGAAGGAAAAAACACCTCTGGGCTGCAGAACAGAGATGGAGTGAGAAAAAAAAACAGTGACAGGGAGCAGGATAGAGGAACAGAACGAAAAAACTGCAGAAGGAACAGGACAGAGAAATGTGGGGAAAGACAAGTGGAAGGACAGAGAAACAGCCCGAGTGAGAGGGACAGGGAGGAGGACAGAGAAATAGAACAAGAAAGGAAAAAAAGGATGGGGGACAGAACAAAGAGAAAGAGACAAGGGACAGGACAATGGGAGGGAAGAGGAACAAAATAGTGATGGGCTGCAGGACAGAGGTGGAGGAATTGAAAAATAGACACAGGGAACATGACAGAATGGCAAAGACAGAAAAATGGCACAAAGAGCAGGACAGCACTGGAGAAAAAAAAATGACTGTGATGGGCACCGGGAGAGAGATACGGAGAAAGAACAAAATACTAAGAAAGCAAGAAAGAAAAGAAGGGACAGCTAACTGGACAGGGGGATACAGTTAGAAAGGACGGAAGAGGGAATGGGACAGAGAGAGAAAGAAAAGACAGCAAGAGGAAACAGGGCAGAGGGACAGCAAGAGGGAAAAAAAGGGACAGGAATCCAGACAGAGAAAAAGAAAAAAGCAGCAAGGACAGAAGAAACGACAGTAAGAGCAACAGGGAGCAGGGCAGGAAAAAAAAAACCAGGGCGGCAGCAGGATGGAGACAGAGAAGAAAAGCCTGGGACGGTCAGCAGGACAGAGAGGAATATGAGTACGGGCAGGGAGCAGGACAAAGGGATGCAGTGAGAAACGACAGGACAGGAAGCAAGACAGAGCAATAGAGAAGAATAATGACAATGAGAAAAACAGAATGTGAGAAGCAGAGGGGCTTGGAGAAAGAAAGGGAGGCATTAGGAGCCCTACCGAGAGATGGAGGATGGGGAAAAATGGGGCAGGGAACAGCCCAAAAAAGTCAGAGAGAGTAAGAGAAGAACAGGAAGGACGAGGGGGACAGTGAGATACAGGGGAAAAAAAAAAAAAAAAGACCAGTAACAGTAATAAAGACAAAGGGATAAAAAGAGAAAGAAAAGGAAGGAAGGAAAGAGAGAGATAGGAAGGCAGGGAGAGAAAAAAGCATGTACAGGCACAACAGGCCAGGGAAACCATGGGGAAAAACAGAGACAGATGCAGATCAGGACGAAGAAACAGAAAAGGAAAAAAAAAGCAATGGGAGACAAAGGTTGAGGAAAAAAAAAAAAGAGGGAGAGGAAGAAGGACAAAAGTGCAGAGAGAAAAAGAAAAGGGAGCCAGACAAGACAGATAAAGGGAGGAAAGACGAGGGAGTAGGACAAAAGAAGAGAGAGAAGAAGTACAGGGAAGGAAAAAAAAAAAAAAAAAAGAAAAATCAAAACAACATGGGAAAGAGAGAGGGCCAGGGGAGGGGCAGGGAGGGACCAGGATACTCAGGAAGGGTCACAGGGCCCCAAGGGCCAGGGACTCACCCCAGCTCTTGCTCCTGGCGCTGCCGGGAGACTTGGACAGTTCTGGCGCTTCTTTTTCCTCCTCTGCCCCCTTCCTCTTCTGTAACTCCGGGCTCTCGGCTGTCGTCCACCTAAGAGAATACGTGGGTGTCTTGCAGCTCTGACGAGAGTTGGCTTCGCAGACACGCAGGCTGGCTCGCTCGCGCTCCGCACTGACCACACCGCGCTGTCGGTGGTGGCACAGTCCCTGTGGCGCACGTCGGTGGCCTGGACCCCTGCGGAAAACGGAGAGGGATCTTT
>NW_010128218.1:0-23482 GCF_000699245.1 Pterocles gutturalis
ATATAAATTTGGAAGAACGTTCTTTCTAAGTTCTCTTCTGCACTAGAGAAAAAAAATTGAATGTTTTATGGTATCTCAACACAATGGAATTGGCCTTTATATTTTAAATTCAGACTCTTCAATCCCATTCACTCAGAATGTAGCTGAAAAGCTCCTTTAGCTGTGGATTATTTCTGTGTACTTTAAGAATCCTTTTTAATGATAATTGCATTAGGAAGTTGCTACTATTGCAAATGAATTTGTTGTGACGTGTTATTTTTTCAATCATGTTTTATAAGATAAGTTGTTCCTTTTAACATCCCAAAGTCCCCAGAGAATATGCCCACAAACTTGTTACCTTCAGGCTACCTTGTATAAATTTTGTTCCACTACATTGTACAACTGGAAGATTTTAACTGTTCTGCACCTTTGTTTTAGCGCCCATGCAAGTATACCTTATAGGAGACTGAAGAAATGAGAAGTCAAGAAAACATCTTCCCTCTTTTTTTGTGTACTAGAAAATGCTGCATTAGTCTTCAAACTGTTGCTTATGTTTATGAGACAAATTGTAGTTGCCTTGATATAGCAGAGTTGCAAGTATGATGACGACATTTTGGTATGCTTGCTATGTTTTCATGACACAAACTTATTAGAGTAATGCTGTAATAAGATGTGTACCTGTTCCTATTTGTTGAACTATGTGAAGCTTTGGAAGGCAGGAGATAAATTGCACAGAGAAATATGTGCTCAAGAGGAAAAGGATTTTGAAGTTTTAAAGTGAGGAAGAGCTCGTACCCAAATAACATAATGCTTAGCTAATTTAAAAAAATTAAATAGGCTGATAATAAGATGGAGTAATGTGAATGCATTAATTTGGCATGTGTGTTAATGGATACTGTTGGGTTTTTTGTTTTAACTAACTTCACTGTTCTGCAGTATTTGACATGTTTAACATCATCAAGATCGCAGACGGATAAACTTGCATTTGATGTGGGACTACGAGAAAATGCAGCAGGTATGGCAAGTTATTTTTGAAGGAAAACATCACACATTTCTTTTTTTAGATGAGGCATTGGGATTAATGGCACTGTAAGCTTATGAATGTCATGTTTATGTGTTCATTAGAAATAAGGTGACTGAAAGTAAATGATGACTGTCAATACTGATGACTTCCAGTAAATTAACTGACTTTGTGTAAGAATGTGAGAGTGCCTTGCAATTAAACTGAGTTACCGCAGCTGCAATTACACTGGTGATAATGGTCAAAGTAAAATATTTCTGTTGAATGAAATAAATATGATGCATTCGTTTTCTCTTTGTATGTTTTGGCACTTTCAGTAGAATTAGAGTACAGAAAAGCCGTATATCAGTGCATTCACAATATCCATTGTGACCTTGCAACAAAAGAAGTATGCAACTTGTGAGACAGGAAAACAGAAAAAATGTAATGAGCACATTGCTAAAAGAGTTGAAGAAAAACAAAAGCATAAAATGTATCAAAATTAGAATGGGACAGAGTAGAAGAGATATGACACAAACAAGAAATTACAAGAAATCCTTAAAATCTAATTAACAGGTTTCCGGGAGTACTGCCAGTAACAGTGCTGCTGACAGAAATATAGGTAAAAAAAAAAAAAATTAAAAAATTATACTTCCATGAATTGCATATATAAACGATGAGATGCCATTGGGAGCTATGTTAAATGAATTTAAAAGCAAGTCAGGCACAAAGAACCACAAATAGGTTTATGTGCTACTGGATACATAGTGTTAATGGTTACTGGAAGTGATGAAGATGCCTCAGAAAGTAACAGGTGACCCTGTAGTACCCACACCCAGACATATACCTTGAAGGAAAAACTGAGTACCTGTATACACACCTCATTAATGTGAAGCTTCAAATAAAGAAATGGTAGTTGTATTAATATCAACCTGTGCTTTCCATTTTTTTATTGTTTTGAAAATAAATTAAAATCAAAATAATCTTATTGAAGATAGAGAGGCACTGCCAATATAGGCGTTAAAATGTTTGTGGACCATGATCTTTGAAACTTTCCAGGTGACTCTGGTTATCTACATGACCTTCTGTTTTGAATGAGTGAAGTTTATTTCAGTTGTTTGTAGCCACATAGAAAACGGTCTCAGTTATTAACAGCCTGTTAATTGATTATGTCTTTGGTTGCTGCCTTAGACGGAGACCATTTTCTTTAGGTTTGCTGATAAAAAGGAATGCATGTGTTCTGTCTCTCTGCAAATAGTTTCAGTGAAATCTGTCTTTATAATTTTGTAGTTTTTCACAGTTATTGTGCAAGTGTCTGTTTTTGCCCATGAGTTTTTATAATTAATATCAGTAGTTGTCTCATATTGGTATTTGCGTAACTGTAAATATACAAAAAGGTCCTTGTACACATAGGTAAGATATAAAAAGCAATGCATAAAAGGCATGCTTGGTTGTGGTTCTGCACAGAGGATTTTGATTACTACTGCATGCTTGTAAACTTCATAAACTGAACACCGTAATATCACCTCCCTTTACCCTGCTCCCCCACTGACGAAATTGTCCTATTGAATCAGTTTCAGGTGCAGGAAGTATTCTTCACCTAGCAGGTGAAAAGCTACTGCATATTTGAAATTACGCTCTTTTAAAGATTTTGCATTTTATATTTGTACTTTTAGGGATGTGACTTTAATTGTCGTCTTTATAATTAGCTTCATAAACTTCAAATTTTGTTTTAAGGAGGTTTTACATGAAATTTCTTAGCTGATCAAACAGATTTTTGTGCTTTGTTTTACGCTACAAATTTTGCCTTTGTTTATTTTTCTCCCACTTTGCATTGCCCAGTGAGAAAGCTGTATTCAACTAGCTTTCTTCAGGGTCTTAACTAGACCCTGAAAGGTGTGAAGTTTTGGAATTAATTACGTAATCATCCCAGAATGGGGGGGCATGGTGTGTGTGTGTGTGTGTGCACAAAGCAGTGCGGAATTTTGTATTTAACAGGGAGGAAATGTTCTTTGATTGTCACTGTTAGCCTTGCCTATCCTGTAGCTGTGTGGTCTGTAGTGCTAATGGAACTGCTCCCAGAACTGATATTTGTAGTGTAGCAATATTGTAAAGTTAGGAGTATTTGTTTCACAATTCTGCATTCTACAACATAAAGGTAGCTTAGGGTGGAAATGATACAGAAGATTGTGAATTAATATGAACATTAAGAAAAAGACGACACAAAAGTGATAATTAAGACTGAGGTAGCTGTCAGCAATTTACTGTCAGTGAGAGCCTTGAAAGGAGGACAATTCTGATCAGTGTTTGTAAATACTTGGTTGCTTTAAAAAAATATTAAAAGAGTAGTATTGGCTTCAGTGATGACAAAGATGGTTTGACAGAAAGTTTCAATAAAAAGAAAAAGAACCAAAATGGTTTGATAAGAGGAATGAGGTGCTTTTATAAGGTGAATGTCTAGTAAGACACAATTATTTATTATGTTATTTCAATGTAATGTAAAGGTACCCTTACATTTCTTGGGGATTGTGTGGTTTTTATACCCTTGATAAGTATCTCTGTCCCTTAGGTGAAGCATGCTGGTGGACAATACACCCTGCTTCTAAACAAAGGTCAGAAGGAGAAAAAGTTCGAATAGGTGATGATCTTATCCTGGTCAGTGTGTCCTCTGAAAGATACCTGGTAGGTTGGTTTGTTTAGCAAGTGGACACAGGGTGGGAAAACACAAAATGCTGTGAGGAGTTGGGGAAAATGTTTGGGATTCTTATGAATTAAATTTCTTCTAATCTAGGAAATACCTGTTTGTAATGCACTTTTTTTTTTTTTGTCAGTGAAAGTTCCCCCTCTCCTTAGAACAAGACTGTTTCCATGCCTTTATTTGGAGGTGTACTTCAATATTCTCCATCTTGGGAAGTTTTTATTTTTGTAACTGTGGAAGATTTTTAAGCTGCAGATGGAGTCTGTTCATTAGATTTAGAATAAAAAATAATTTTAAAACCAAGTGACTACTAATTTTTAAATAATATTTGTGTGTTTACTTTAGTATGTATTTCTATATTGTTGAGAAATTAATGTACTAAATATTTTTAAGCACATAAATTTTACTGTTTCCTGTTACTGTCATCTTATTTCAGCATCTCTCCATGTCAAATGGAAGTATTCAAGTGGATGCCTCCTTTATGCAGACGCTATGGAATGTACATCCTACATGCTCAGGAAGCAATATCACAGAAGGTTTGTCATTTTATTTATTTAGAAATATATATGCTTTAGATTACTTTGTGTTGCTTTTCATAAACAGTGAAAATGAAAAAAAAAACCACACTCAAAACCAAATAGCTTAGTGAAAATAAACAGCATACGAGAGAAGATAACAGGAGGGAAAATGGGGAAATACAGATATATCAGCCAAATTAACTGACAAAGAACTAAATAAGTGCTATAACTTTAGAACAGCAAAGCATAAAAAGCTGCATGAGAAATTAAGTCAGAGAGAGCAACAGATGAGTTTATTGTCTTCGGTGTAACTTTGGGGAATAGGAGCTGCAGAATAACTAAAGCCAGTAAACTTAGATTTTCAATCTCACTGTAACAGAGACAGCGGAGGAGAGAGAAAGGTACACACAAAAAGGAAAGCAGGTTTCTCATAGTTCCTATTTCTGTCTCCTAGTTGTGATTTTTAATATATTTGCTCAGTATCCTTTCAGGATCTCACAGCCATGCTTCCTTACCGTCTCTCTGTGGTAGTCAATGAAAAGAAGCTCTCTAAATGCATCCTCTTAATCAACCTTTAAGTCCCACATCACAGAGTCAGGATTCCTTTCTAGGTACTTGACTGTACTTCACAACCATGTTTGAGAAGCTTCATATTCTGTTTGAGAAATGTCTTGTTCTGTGATGAACAGCTCATCCACTCAGTCTTGCTCCTCATTTCAATGCCATACTCTGTCGTTAACACTGTCATAAGAAACACTGTACTTTACCTCTGCTGTTCTCTGTTTGAAGTATCAGCCCTCCACATCTATAAATGGGAAATGACTTTAAGTCAGGATCATTTTGTATCACTTGACCCGAAAACTGGTCACATGATATAATAATGTACAGGATCATAGGACTAACAGTCACTAGGCTTATCTGAGCTATGGTTGGGCCCTTATAACCCCAAATGGTTTTAACTCAGCATCCCACAGTGTTCCTGTGCACTGGGCCATAAGAAACTTGACTCAGAGCATTTGTAGGTTTCATTTTAAGAGCACAGGGGTTATGGATTTTTCTTATAATACTTTCTTAATGCTTTCTGTTGCAAGAAGTGTTTTATGCTGGAGCCATATATTTGTAAATGGCTGGCTGGTCCCATGCCATCATGGGTCATAAATAGAATAGAGGTTAAATCTGGAAAAGTCATCGTGTTGTCAGGTTTCACAGGTAAAACAAAACCAAGCAAACAGAAAAGCCGTCCTATAGTAAAATTAAAAACTTGTAACAGATGACAAACATAATGAGCTACACAGAGAGATCATGGAAAATCGATGGTATATTTTAGATTTCTGTAGCAGCAGGGATTTGGCAGCTAGATTTCTTAAGTGCTTACAGAATCACAGAGTGGTTGAGGTTGGAAGGGACCTGGTCCAACCCCTGCTCAAGCAGGACCACCTAGAGCAGGTTGCCCAGGACTGTGTCCAGGCAGCTTTTGAATATCCCCGAGGATGGAGACTCCACAACCTCTCTGGGCAGCCTATGCCAGTGTTGAGTCACCCTCACAGTGAAAAAGTGTTTCCTGATGTTCAGAGGAACCCTCCTGTGTTTTAGTTTGTTACCCATTGCCTCTGGTCCTGTCACTGGGCACCGCTGAAGAGAGCCTGACTCCATCCTGTACGTTGATGAGGTCCCCCCAGAGCCTTCTCTTTTCTAGGTGAAACAGTCCCAGTTCTCTCAGCCTTTCCTCCTGTGTGAGATGCACCAGTCTCTTAATCATTTTAGTGGCTCTTTGCTGTACTTGGGACCCTTGTACTGTATAGCTCAGAACTGAAGATGTAATCAAAAATTGCATAATAAAAAAAAAGTGGGGGGGTAGGGTGGGTAAGCAGAAAAGTAGGTTTTCTGTGTGTCAGTTTTTTCCCAACTTAGGCTTAGGTTTAGCTGTATATGTACTTCTTAGAGCGGTTTATGTGAGGGATGATCAAGTCAAAAGACTTGGCAGCCTAGCTCAAGTTGAATGGACAGACTGAGAAAATGGATTTTCCTGAGTCTAAAATCAGACTAGAAGTCTCACAACAGGCTTTTTGGGATGTTTGATGTACTTTTGAAGGAACATAAATATCACGAAAGTATAAATTTTTTTTGTGTTATTTCTTTGCTTTGACCTTTGTATTAATTTGCAACAGGATAATTGCCAGTTACTGTTTTCCCAATTTACAAATTTATGTTGAATTGGCCACACAGTATGAAAAATTTCCTTCTATCCTTTCTCCTTTATGTGTGTTTGTTCTTTTAAAAGGCACTAATTTCACTTACAAGGTCAGAACAGTTTGGACTGAGGGTCTGATGAATCATTCTCCTCCTACAACATTTTTTTTTCTTTTTTCTATAATGCAAAGGGCCTGGTTTTGACCTGTAGTCTTTGTGTTAAATGGGTTGGAAAGTTACCTGCCATTAAGCTTAATCTTCAGAACTAAGTGTTTTTCTGTCCTCTGTCTCCTGCTGCTGCTGTGCACTTTTGATTTTGACACAAATTATAAGTGTCAGAACAAACTGCCAAACGTGCCAAATTATTTTGTGTTGAGAACATTTAAATTAAGGGGAGGAAACTGTGATATTATATATATAATTTGGCTTTTACCTAAAGCATTCAATTTTCAAAATATTAATTATGTAGCAGTTTTTATTTTCCTTTTCTGTCTCAGAATCCTAATTTAATTTTCACATGTTAAGAGATACTTTCTTTTTGTCTTAATTTTCAGAAAAAATTTCTTTAACTGAAAGAGATACTAAAAATAATGTGTTGTCATACTAATTTTTTTCTTCTTGTTTAACTTCAGTTATGAGTGAAGATTTGTACAACAGATTTCACCTAGGTCTTTTGAATTTTTAAATATTTTTTGAGGGTGTTATTTTCATATTGTCAATGTTTAAGCTAATGAGTAAGTGTGCTTCTTCTACAGGTTATCTTCTTGGTGGGCATGTAGTACGTTTTTTCCATGGCCATGATGAGTGTTTGACAATTCCACCTACAGATCAGAATGATTTACAGCACAAGTGAGTGGTGGTACATTTTTATATGTTTTCTTCTTAAGAAAAAGAAATAGATTGTTGAATTACAGTTGAATTTGAGGTTAGATAGGTTAAACACTCTTTACAGCAATCTTTAATTAGGCAGTGATGTTGTTACAAGCAGAAAATCAGTCATGAGTTCTTTTATTGCTGAAATTCAAGTAGATGATTTCCACTGAGATTTCAGCCTGTTATGTTGTTTGTCTTTAATGTGTGCAACTATAAGCAAAGGTAAGAAAGCATTATCAGGGAAGATGGTAATTTTTTTTTAAAAAAGCGTTAAAAATAGCTGAAGGTTTGGCCTATACAATGACTTTCCTATTTTATATATTTTTGCATGTTTGTGCAAGTTCTTACTCTCTCAAATTAGATTAATATGTTAAGATAATTAAATCATATTAGCTAGATTAAATCACTTTTGTATTAAACTTAAATCTACAGCTACTATATATTGATTTATTATTTGAATTTAATTTTGCATTTTGCTGATAATCAAAAGCACAGCAAGCTAATAATTTCGATACACAAAAACCCGAGCATTAAAAATCATATTCAAAAATAAGATCTCTATAACAATTGTGGCAAATAAGTTATGCTTTAAGTAGTGTGATACCACAAGTAATATGCGGTTATGTCAAGTAAACTTTTCAACTCTAATTTTTCCATTTTTACGTTACTGTGGAGTAAAAAATGTCCAAAGCCAAAAGAAAACTCAAACTGAATGGGGGAAAACTTCACTTTCTTTTTATTGCTGTTCTCTTTCCATGTTTATATAAAAAAAAAAGATACAAAGTTTGCACAGAGTGTGAAAATATGCATATGTAGTATAAAAATACTAGCAGAAGTATTAGGATCTAGATACTTTGTGTGGAACAGATGTCATATTCAGACGAATTTCATAAACACCCAGTCTTAATAAGGTTAGAATAGGCGTTGAGACTTTTCAGTATGTTCAGAAATGCTGTACTTCTCTATTGCTGTTACTTATCTACAAGTCAGATATAATTAAAACCAAAAATAGTTCTCCAGTTCTCTTGCCCTATATGTTCTTAATGTATGTTTGGTGTGTATTACCACCTTAAGCTCTGCCTCCATTTTTTACAACTATGTAAATAAAAGGGTAAAATACAGAAATGTTTATTTTTCTGAATGAAATCTATGTATTTATATTCCTAAAATAGGAGAATAGTGTGCTGTATTTTCAAATGTTGGATAGTGATACAATGTGCTAAAATTGATGATTTGCAGTTGTCCTATCTTTTGGATTTGTGAGCTGCATAATAGATGTAAGGCCAAGTTTGTACTGTGCCATAGTTGTAGGAGTCACATTTACATTATGCAAAACAAAATGAATACATAAAAAACCAAAATAGCAATAGGAGAAAGAACTGTAAAAAATGGTCATGTTTATTTCCATCTTTTTGTTTAATCATTTCTGTGCATTCCATTAGGACTATTAAATAACCTAAGTTAGACGAGAATTATAATTTCTCTTTTCACAGAACAGACATGTAATTATCTGAAGCCTTCTGTAGAGAATGCTTCTTAACAATTCATACAGTGACTATTCTCTGCCAAGAATCTTAAGGTCTTCTATTACAGGCCAAGTGAAAATACAGGGGATGGACTTATTGAACATTAAAAAGGAAGGCTTGGCAAAAACTCAGAATAAGATGGATGGATGGATGGATGGATGGAATCAAGGAGAAGATTAAGAAAATGTGTGTATACTGTTGTGAAAAAGCAGCAATTTTCTTTCACTTGCAGTTTTTTTACTGTAAGAGCAAGTCACTAATGCCAGTACAGTGTTGCATGTAGAAAAAAGCTGGAAAAGGTGGGAGAATTTAAGTAGTATAGGAATTTAAGTATAAGAGGTGAACAGGGACATACCTATGGTATTCTTTCAGTGAAGGAATGGTTGAGTTGGGACAAGGAGAACTGAAGGAGGTCAAAGAGAATGGAAAGAGATCATTAGTTTTGAGCTTAGCTAGGAAGAGGTCATTAGATTCTCCAAAAGTAACATCAGTAAAGTGAATAGGACCAATGAGGATCTAGGATGAAAACAGAAAATAAAAACTCCAGACAGTTATTGTGTATTCAGTATATTCACAGAGTCATAAAACAGCCCAGGTTGGAAGCGACTTTGAAAGATCATATTCATAGAGTCTGGAAATGAAGGTGAATTGATTGCTAGGGTTTTTGTTGTCATTTTCTATTTTGATTCTAGAGTGTCAAAAATATTATTACAGAAGACAAAATGTGTAGGAAATACTACTACCTCTGCTATGAGGAATATGTATTCTTAATCTTAAGGTGCACTGTCATTTTGGAATTTTTGAAATTGCATGTGTGTTCTTAAGTGTGACTCCTAAATAATGTACAGATGTAGATCTACAAGTCCATCATCTTATAAAGATACTGGATGCAAATGGTTTGTCACACTTCAGTATACATCATGTTAATATGTAGATTCTTCCTGGAATGTATTGGTGTTCATCAAGAAGCAGAATATCAGATAAATCAAAACCTTAAGTGTTCTCAATAGAAGAAAAGTTGTAGAAACGCTTGCTCAGATAAGAAAAACAAACCTTTATTTCACAAGTTGAGTTCCAGGTCCCATAGTTGGACAAGAAAAATGCTAAACTTTTTTTTTTCTGTTAACTATTGAAAAAGGAAAAGAATTTTACAATCTGAAAAGCCAGTTAAAATTCTGCATTTCAAAATGCTACTTTAATTCAGGACAGACTGTATAACAGCTAGCTTGTGACATTTTTATGTATGCATGTGCAGTATTCAGTCAAGTTTGACAGTGCAGGAAGGCAGATTTTAAATTCCCTTGCTGCACATTTTTACAGATACATAAGTACAAGAGAAGGTCAGCTCCTGTGCATGCTAGGGTTGACTAGTCCTGTTCACGGGAATACATGTAAGACAGTTTTTAATCTTTCAGTAATCATTCATGTCTTGTCATCCAAACACCAGAATTTGTATAAACTTTCTCATATCAAATGCATATATGAAATACAGTGGATAATAGGAGAGGTCTTGAGCTGAAACTCAGGGTACGCAGAACATTTTTTTTTTTTTAATAGTAATAAAGGCCTTTCTCTAATGTCCTACTAGATTTTTAGTTTGTGGGGTTTTTTTTATTTTGTTGTTTTTGTGAGGTGTAAACAAAAGCCTTTCCTAAGAACCAAATTACAGTTTGAACTTTCTTTTTTTTTTAGTACCTTGATCACATTATGGTACAGTCCTATTTTCATTCTGCATTATTCTGTGTTTTTCAGTTTGACTGTCTTTATGATTTGGGGTCAATTCCAATTATTTTAATTAAAAAAGAAACAGTGGAATTGTTTTCGTCATCTTTCTTCACCCATTCTTTCATTGGGAAAGGGAAGAACAAGTTATATGAATTACTGTTCTTACCTCTGACAATGCTACAACAATTTTTTTCATTAGAAATTGATGAAAACATTTCGGAATAAGTATGAATCAAATGATATTGCTGAAAGGTTCAAACAATCTCTCCTTTAGGTATCAATAAATAAATATATTAACAGAAAGAACCACTGCCAGAGAAGTTTAGAAATACACAAAAGGCTGTCTGTTTATATTGCTCTAAGAAAAAAATCAAAGAACCAAGCAAACTTTTGGAAGTTTGCTGCACTTTTGAAAAGAAGCTAGCGAATCAGTTTGGTTTGCATCTGGAATAATTCTGCTTGTATGTCTGAACCTGTCTTTCTTGCTCAGATTATGAAGGAGTACTGCAGTATATTACATTATTAAGAACGTGGTATTATTATGTCTGCCTGAAGGGCTCAGTTTCTGACCACACTCACAGTTTACACATACATTTTGTTATGACACTCTTAAGGGCATAACAAAAAATAATTGTGTCATCCTCTAGTACTAGTTTGCTTTGTGAACAGATTTCTGTTTAGTTAAGGCATCCACTGAGCATTTGCTATGAGTAATAGAACATTTCAATTTATTGTAGAATCATGATGCAATAAACCTTTACGTAGCACAGTATGGAGGATAGCTTGGGAGTCATATTGTGAAAGCAAGGCCTTCACTCTAATACAGTTTCCCAACAGCAGTAAAGTTGCAGATGGTGGCCTAAAAATGTGTAAAATCAGTTAGATATAGTTAGTTAAAAGATTCTTAAAACATTTTAAAGTGGGTAAGGTGCACATCAAACTAATCAAATACTTAGTTATAATAGTAATTTGGGAAGAAATATATTATTTCCTAAATTTTATACTGTTGAAGAATGTAACAAATACAATTATTATTAAAATTATTTTTATAGATTATTACTAAAAGAAAAAGGTTCTATGAATCCGAAGTTTCAGATCAAGACCTTTCCTATTATCCATTATATTTCCTATATCTATTCGATATGAGAAAGGTTATACAAATGCTGATGCTTGGATGACAAGACATGAATGATTACTGAAAGATGAAAAACTAAAACTTTCTTATATGTATTCCCATGAACAGGACTAGTCTACAACAGTTTGTATTTGTTTGTATGTGATTATTGAGTCGAATTTAGTTTCAGTGCTAGAACGTGTCACTAACCCCCAGACAGTAATTCAAGAAAACTAGATTGTATTAAGGGCTGAATCTCTTCACTTCCTGTTTTTTGTTTCTCTGAGTTTCCTAAAACTAATATATAATCTTACCTGTATTATCTGTTTTGCAAGGATTATGATACAAAAATTTAGTTTCATCATCGCCACCATTTTTGTCTTTTAATAACAATGTTAGAAGTACTTCTAGGAATGAAGTGTCTGATGTTGTATTCTTGCAGATAATCATTAATGTATGCAAATGTCTATCCTTATTTTAATTTTGTGTTTATATGTATTTAAGAGCATTAGTAATTTAGATTACACTCTTGGGACCTGTCTGAATTACTTATTTTTATGGCTGATTAAGTAACAGCGAAAGTTTCTCAGCCACTTTGAAGGCAAAGTATTTTATCAACTCCTGAGAGGGAATAGCTTAATGGAAATAGCCTGACTTACATGGGACATTCAGATTGTGTATCGTGCTCTCACTGATGAGTAGGAATCTTCTGTCCGTTCAACTCCATCTGTTTAGCTGAAGAGAAGAAGTGAGTCCTCACAGTTTACAGAGGAATAAGTTACAAGTACTGTGTAACTTATAAGCACAAGGGGTTGATCTTCTGAATCTTTTCTGTAGGAAAGTACTTTATGAAACTGGAGGAGCTGGTGTTCGAGCAAGGTCTTTGTGGAGAGTAGAACCTCTACGAATAAGGTACAGGTATTTTTCGAACTTTTTTGTTAGCAACTCTTGTTATGTTAACAGCCAGTCAATTGTTATAGACCCTTAAAGGAGAAAATTAGTAATATATTTGTCCTGCTATATAATATATGTTAGTATGTCCATTGTCTTTAATCAAAAGTAATCTACCATGATATAATCATATGGGGAACGTCAGTATTTTAAGACTTTTTTTTCTGTCTGTGTCCCATATCAGAAACAGTGTTGCCTGTGAGATACGTCAGCTTGAGACATTGCTCCTGTCCAAAAGTAAAATGCTTTTCTAGTTTTTACTTTGAATTTTAGAAGCACAGGTGGAAATCAGAATATCCACCATGGGTGTTGTCCTTTTTTTTTTTTTTTTTTGACTCCATCTCCTTCCCTAGGTGATTAGCTATCTTGTTGCAAGGGAAATTTTGATATATACCATAAGGATATACACGTTTTAACTTTGATGATCTTCTGTACTGTATGTTTGGTTTACTCTCGGTGTATTATATTTGCAAATGAAATACCCTCACAACTGACAGAGAGGTAGGGTAGTTCTTTGGAATGTTGAGTCCTCAGGTTTAATTAGTTTGTTTAGGCAGTTAACTGAAATAGAGTAGTTAATTTACACTTTAATATTTTTCAGAAACATATACGATTTTTTTATGCACCCCATATGTAACACACTAATAAAACAGAGAGAGGGTATAGAAACAAGAAAATTAAAGCTATACTCCTTTCCAAGGTTCCCTTTGCAAATGTGTTAAGTTTTGCATCTGTTTTGATGCAAATCTTGAAGTCAAAACCAAAAAAGAATTTATAGAGCACATTCTATTTCCTTAATGCCTTTAAAGCCCAAAATAGAAATAGTAGTTTTGCTTACTTTATATGTTATTTTTTGGTGTCTCATATGTTTAGCTGGAGTGGAAGTAACATCAGATGGGGACAGCCTTTCCGTCTTCGACATATTACAACAGGAAAGTACTTGGCTCTGAATGAAGATGAAGGACTTGCCATGTTAGATAGAGAAAAGTCAGACACAACGTCTACTGCCTTTTGTTTTAGAGCGTCAAAGGTAAATTACATCAATTCAAACTTGTCCTACATGTGGAACACTCAAATAGTAGTTCAGAGTTGTTTCAATGACTTTATAAATTATTTGTAATTTCTAAATTGAAGCAATTGACAGGGATTATGCATTTAAATACAAAGGTAAACAATCTGAGTCAAGAGTAGCAAAGAGGAAAAATAGGGATAATAAATTTTAGAGTAAACTAAACTGTTAACAGGTTAAAAAAAACAAGATTGAAAACTAATACAGTGAAAGATACGGTGGTTTAATACGAATGCTATAGATTCTATATTATAGAATCATTTTAGTTGGACAATTTCATTAGAATGTTATTCATTCCAGTTCTATCTGTCATCATTTAGTTCAATTGAATTCAGTTCAGTCAGGCAAGATTCTGCTCTTACTATTCTTTGTGCAGTGTGTTGATAGGTGAATGACAAGGAAAATGTAGTCAGTGATTTCTACACCATATGTTTTCAAACTGTGCTCTTTAGTGAGCTGCTAATTGCATGTTACTAGCTTTTTCACCATTTTCAGATGAAAAAAAACAGTACAAGTGAGAGAGAATGAAGAATGATTATGGAGGTAGGAAATATCAATAACTTTTTTCCAGAAACTGAAAGATTTTTATGCCAGAGATGATGAAAAGTTTTCACACACTTTGATGATATTGCTTATGAATAGTTGCCGTAGCTACTACCATAGAGTTTTTTGTTAGGTATGAGAAGTTAAATGTTCCATGTAATTCTGAATGCTATAAGGTCCCTCAAGGGCAGTGGAAGAGAATCTTTAAAGTTAGATATATATTAGATAAAATCTAACATTAAGTGTCATGACAGATGCTAGACTGTCAAAAGCAAATACGTCTTTTTAGCATGTTTAACATAACAATGTGTATTAGTGTGACTTCATATGGTATGCCAAGAATTTATATTTTAACCAATCAAAATAATTGAAAAACTCTCAGGAAATTTCCTTAGATTGCTAGATGCTCACCAAATAGTTTTTGGTTGTTTCTTCAGTATAAAGGCTGTACAGTGTAGATTGTACATGTGATGTTGTGCAGAGGCATTTATTGCAGCTGTAATTTTTCCCCATTTTTGGCAAATTATGGCATCTTGGTAAGGAAGATCAGTATGCCAGGAGTACCACAGTTACTCGTTTAACATTGTGTTGAAAGGCCTGTAACATACTCAATGCCTAATTGGACACTGACTGTCTTGCAATTTCTTAATGTTTTAAACCGTGCATGTAAAGGCATAATTTTTAAGTATATAAATTTTATGTTTATGTGTGCATACTCATAAAATAAATAATTTCTGCTACATTGAATAAACATACCCTATTTTCTTACCCTTTTTGTTCTGGTGTGCTTCAAAGGCACATTAGTGAAATTTGTTACATTCCCCAAAATGACTAAGGTGAGGTACAGTAGTAATTAATTATGTAGAAGTTAATAATAACTGTGTTATCCATTCATCCCTTCTACTGTGTTTCTACATAATATAGTTGTTAATGTACATTTTTATATGAAATACAAGTTCAGTGTCTCATCCTAGGATTCATGTTGTCCTATATAGAAAATAGTCTTTTTATCTCACAATAGGTTATAAGTTTACTTTTGCCTGTGCCAAGAATAAGATTAGTTATTGTCTGGGCAGGTGAGAGCTGCACTGGTGCATGGATACAGACATTAGTGGTTCCAAAAGTGAGGGGAACAAACAATGAAAACTCTTCCTGAAGAAAGAGAGATGAGATTTTGGAAGCGAATAAACCCCAGAGATTGATCTGGACTATAAGAAGGAAAGGACTCTTAAAGCCAAGTGCTGATTGCATACAGATTGAGGGGGGAAAAGAACTGTTGAACTAATAGTCTGGATGTATGCAAGTGTGATTATCTTAATTTCTGCACATATGTATTTGTATACCTTTGTTTTCTCCTGTTCATGTTCTCGATGTGGAAATATTTTCACTTGCCAGGACCTTAATATGGCATGAATGAAGGAAAATTTCAAGATAACTGACCAATACCTTCCTATCCAGCTGTGTATAGAGCCTTAAAAGTAGGGTATTGGAATACCTGGGTGTTTAACAGTGCTCCTGCTCTTTAGAGTCATAGAATAATTCTGATTGGAAAGGACCTTGGGAAGTCACCTAGTCCAGCCTTCTCCTCCAGGTGGTGTCAACATTGAATTCAGACCGGGTTACTCAGATGACACATTGCTGTGGAGTATTGGAAAAGGAAATAAAACATTTCTCCGTTGAGGTATTTTTTCCGGTTTAAAACCCAGCAGAAGTTTTTTTGTGGGGAAAAAAAAAATTATGTTTTCTAGTAGGCAGAGCTGAGGTATACTGTAGTATACTTTGGTTTACTTTGTGGACTATACCAAACCCCTTAGGCTTCCCAGGAGCCTGTAGACGTGACTTAAAGTGTTATTTTCCAACAGTTATAGAGACCCTCTTGTTGCAAAAGCACACCTTTTGCAGTGTCCTCAGTATTGTTACATACCACTTCAGCAGTGTTGTGCGTTCCTTGCTTTTCAAAACCTGTGATTGCATTCATAATGTAATTACTTTCACTGTTTTGTTTCCTTTGGCAGGTAAAATCAGAATTTTTCTTAATATGTCCTTACATAAATAAGAATAGATCAGAGCTTTTAAAAAAGTGAAAGAATACGCTAAACAACATTATGGTGCTGTTTTCAATGAAAACAGCTTGTGCATTGTATGTCTGTTTACTGCAAATCACTGCAAACTAAGCATACAGGCATCAGAAATTTATAGAACACCTCCAAAATATGCCTTTTATTGGGTTTAATGTAGAGCTTACTTTTGACAAAGATTTAAAATGTCAGCCTTTATATTTTGAGGCAGCAGTTCTGTAATGCCTTGTGACCACAGACACAGCAGTTTCCCTAAAAATGGAATCCTGTTTTGAAATCAGATGTTCTCATTCCAGCACAGTACTTGGCTCAGTATACTATGCTAAGCAGAACCTTGTTTCTGCTTATTAATTTCTTTGAGAATAATCACAGTGAAGAGCAAGAGCTTATTTTAAAATATTTATTTAAAGATTGTTGTAGCCCAGAATTAGTATTTGAGATTTCGTATTTTATTTTCATGGCAGTATATACAATTGACAATGAAGAAATTATTGATGTAGTATGAGTAAGTAACATTCTGACACATTCAAAAGTCACAGATGACTCATGCAGAAGGATTTGATATCATTTTAATATTACTGCCAGCATGTAGCTATCTTAGGGGCTCAACATGGCATTAGGATGTCGTAATAGTTTAGTAGTATTCATAAAGTTTAATTCGTTTTTGGAATAAGATGATTGGTATTACAGAGTCCTTTACCTGCAATTGTCTCTAAAAGTTCAAGTATTTATTTGTGAGTTCATGTTTTATAGTTGGTCATTTCCCAGTAAGCACTGCATTTCAAATACAGTATTAAGCTATTTTTTCTGCTTCCTTTGTATGGGAGGAGAAAGTAGAAGGTAAAATTAAAATCAACTTTTTTTTTTATCTTGCCCACTGTGGTGTAGAAATGTATACAGCAAAGTGTACAGAGTACAGTATAGCCCACTAGCAAGATAGGTAAGCTCAATGTATCAGTCCTCTGCTCTTATGTTTGTAGACCTTTTATCTTTTTCATTTGTTAAATTGAGGTGGCTATGGCAGTACTTTTAATGCAATAACAGTGTGAAACACCAAAAGATACAATTTTATTTATCTCACATAGGTTAGATTTAATAAGAGTTCAGTAGTCAGGTTGTCTTAGCATTCTAAGGGCTGTGTAAACAAGCCCTTAAGGTATCAAGAGTTTTCTCCCTACTGTGTTTTCACAGGAAGACTGTTGAAAAATTACTGTAAAGCAGTTGGGTTTATTTCTCCTGTTCACACTGCCATTCTTTACCTTCCTTCTGTTATGTAGGAACCTATGATTCTGTGAATTGTCTCATTTTCTAAATCTTGCCCTTCTTCTAGTGTATTAAATACCCTGTAAAATTTTCATCTTTGACAGCTTTGCCCTCAAGTTCCTTTGTTCGTTGCTTCCTTCTTTTTTTTGTTACTGTTACTTTTTCTTTGCCATCTTCCACCCATGATGTGATTTGTTTTCTTTGACTTGATTCATTCATAGCCTGAGGAAGTTAAACTGAGAATAGGTTATGAAGAGGGGGTTTTGAAGGAAGAAGTGTTTGTTTATTTTGCTGCTAAGATATGTGCAAGTATCTAGATAAGAGATATTTTTTTTTCTTTTTCCCCCAATAATCTTTGTCTGACTATACTTTTCAGCTGTTAGAAAACACACCCTCTCTTTGCACACTGCTATCAAATTACTTGGCTGAAATCCTAGAGAAACTGGACAGAGCACAAAGAGCAAAATATCACGAAGAGGAATTTATGCTTTATTGCTGAAAGTGAGAACAGCCTTCAGGCCCCCAAAATAATTCTAAAGCTTTATTTCTGAAATTCAAAACATCTTGTTCTTTCTTTATGTTGAGTGTTGTCAAAATGATCAGTATGGTTCAATTTTTTTTAAAACAGTAACTTAATTATAATCGCTTGTTACCACATTATGATTTCTTTCATTGTAATTTTCATTGATGCTTGATTCTTGATGCCGACATAATATTTGATAAAAATGTTTAAGTCTTCAGGGTGCTATGTAAAGCCAAATAATTAATTGCTGAAAGTTAATGAATTTGTGCTAATTTACTGTATTTTCTATTTAATGGCCTCACCGTTAATGTGTATTGAAAAAGTTCATCTTTATCTTTACGTGGTAGTGCAGTCCCCATAAATATGATATGATATAATTTCCCCATAGTCTTCATATTGTAATGTTATCCCCAGGGAATGTCTTGTAATTTCATTCTACTTCATCTTGGCATTATAATGCTGTCTGTTTCAACTAAAATTATTGTTGAAATGTGACAGCTAAATTCCATATCAATGAAAGTTGATTAGCATAGTTAAAATAGAACTTCTCTTTACTCCACAGATGTTGAACATTCAGTAAACTGAATTGAAATAAGAAAACCTATTACACATATCATAATTTAAATTGTGTATCAATGTCTAACATATTTTGTTTACTTAGCAACTAATGAGCAACTATCTAAACTTAAAGTTAAGCCCATCAGCATTTTAAATCACAGAAAAATTATATAATCTAATTACTGTACTTAGGGTGTTTTGTTTAATCTCACACATGCGCATGCACCTGTAATTTGCTATTACAGAATAATCTGTATAATTCTGTTCTTAATCCTGAATTCAATTTTGAAAGGAAAACTTTTATTTTAGAGAAAAATTAACATGATTTTGTGCTGGAAATTTAAAATCCTCTGGTTGTGAATGAAGAATAATGGCATTAAGAAATAGGTTGGGCTAAAAAATTGTACTGGTGTTTCAGCTGAGCATTGAGCAATGTCTTTAAAAGAGATTTGAAAGAATCTAATTCCTCTTACAAAGAGGATACATGGAAAAACTAAAAAAAAAAAGAAATAAAAAAAAAGAAATGCAAAAGTAAAATAAATGTAAAAGCCAAGTTGTACTTATTTTTAAAATATTTTCTTCTTTGCTGGTTGTTGCAATACAGAAGCATTATTCTAAGTGAAGTTTTTATCTGTATATTCGATTTATAAACAAAAAATTATTCAGCATAAAAATATTTAAGTAAATTTCAAAATATATTTCTGCCATTTTTATTTTTTTATATTTAAGCTGAAATTTGAAAATGTTAGTAATATTGAGTTCTACAGACTCTACTAAACTGAGACTTTATTTACATCAGTAATTCAATTATTGATTAGGTTAGGTTAAATATTTAAAGATTTTACTTGATTTTTCTTGCTTCAGTGAAAATGATGTTTCAGATTTGAAATAATTTTTAATCAGAATCTGACTACTTAATTTGATAGAAACAGAAATTATGTGAAATGAGATTTAACTGTCTCTTAACGTAAGTAGCATAAACATTGTTCAGTATTGGAATGTGTTTCAGTGTAGAGTTCAGTGGTTTATCCTGTTCCACTACAGAGATTAAATGCCACCTTCTATTTTATCTTCTTAGGAGCTAAAAGAAAAGCAGGATTCTAGTCTTAAACGTGACATAGATGGAATGGGAGTCCCAGAAATAAAGTATGGTGATTCAATCTGTTTTGTCCAACATGTGGCCAGTGCCTTATGGTTGACTTATAAAGCACAAGACGCTAAATCAGCACGTTTAGGTCCCTTGAAAAGAAAGGTAATGTTTGAGAGTTTTTTTAATCACTTGTGACATGAATGTTCGGTGCATAACAGCTTTGGTCTGTCCTGCTTTTTATCATTCTGCCAGTGTGACAATTATGGGTTCAACGGTTTTGTGCTGTTTTATTGAAAATGGTATGAATGTTTCATTCTAAAAATGAAAACAATGGTGAATATTAACATAACTACGTAACTTAAGAAAAACTTTGACACTAAGAAATGTATTTAGCTATTTTTCTTACCAGAAGACATTATTAATTTGGGCTCAATTTTTATTTTTGACAGTTCAGTAAAATATGGAAATTCTTGATTTGGATGGTTAAATAACTTTTTTTGAAAATCTAGATTTAACTGTTTAAGAGAGTAAGCTTGTAAGTCATCTTACATTCACTGGTGTTTTAGATCTTGTTATTGAGTATATTGTCTGAAATGGCAATTACATTTGTTGCTTAAGGAATGGCTCTAGAAACTCCTCAAGTTTCTTAAGGAATATTGATGAACAATTTTCTGATAAAATGTTAGAGGTAACTGTGATATGTGTCGGCCTTTTTATTAAGGGTACGAGTATATCCTTAATTAGGGGTATATGGCCTGTTGTCTCTTCAAATTATGTTTACATTTCATTCAGAATTAATAAATTTAGTACTGGCTTCACAGAACTGCATCATTACTGAATTATTCTTTGATTCTGTATTCATAGACTTTTACAACTTGAACCTATCATTAGAACACTAAAAAGAAAAAAAAAATTAATTACTGAACAGAATGTGGAATTCTGCTTTAGTTACTTGTATGTATGTACATGCAACAAGAGTTTTCCCATACACGAGCACTGTTAAGACAAAAAATGAGGTCCTCAGCACACCCTTGGCATAGTCTCATTTATTTATGCAGCACACATGGTCATAAACAGGCAGTGAGTGCCCATTCACCCCAACTTATTTTCTTCTCAGCAACCTGGACGATTAGAGAAATTCTTCTTTGTATGTCAGGCTTTCAGTATTTTCTTGGTAAGAGATTTAGTCACACAACGATGACCTCTTCCTTTCCCATGTCAGTATTGGCTGTGGGATTCTGATTCCTCAGAGCATCCAGTTTTACTTGTTGAAAAGGCAACATGTAGATTCTTCCTGTGTATTCAGTGAAGAATTTTGCAAGAGCTTCCTATAAATTTTAGGGGTTTTTTTTGCAGTTTTGTGCTTAGCAGAAAGGGGCTAAGAGATCTTCCATAATTGCCCATCACTTTTATTCTCCTTTCAAACTGTTTCATTTATGTTCCAAGACTCCCAGTCTTTTGTTACCATCTCACCTGGAGAATTCTCTCCTGTTAAGTGCCTTCAAACAGCAGAAAACCCAAACCTTCTTGCTTCCTGTAACTGATATTCCTGTGGAGGCAAGAAACCTTTTTGTCCTCTGCAAAATATGGTATTAGACTGTAATTTTGGAAGCAAGTTTAGATATATACATCCCTTTGAATTTCATATCAAGTTTATTTTTCTACAGTAAAGTGGAGTCATAGTTTGTATGCATCCTCCACCATCATTTTGTCAGGAGATTTTCACTTTCAGTTACTGTAAATCTTCGCCAGCTGACCTGAGCTTTTTATTACATGCCTCAATAGCCCTAGGAGGATTAAGAAATACCTTATTTTTGCAAGAGGGAAAGGATGTTTGGTTTTTTTTCATATAACCTAGCTATTATCACTGACAGCTTCTGCGAATCTAGAGAAGAGAAAACAACTATGGGATTAGTTCTGTTACAACATACTCAAAATGCCAAGTAAAAATTTCTGTTGTTTGGCTTTGGCGTAGTTTCATGTATCTAATTATCATGCTGTCTTTGCAAGGCACAAATATGTAAGAAATTCTGGCATCATTATGAGGCTTCTGTTGCACAATTTCTGCCAGATTTTTGATCTGTTGTATCTCTCTCTCTCTCTCTCTCTGAGCTCTTGGTAATCAAGGGTTCAAGACTTTGCCAGGTAGTGATGATGTTTACATCAATATTCCATTCAACATTCCTTGACCATCCATTGTGAGTGATGTATGCCTATCTTTTCAGTTTGAGAGCTTGCTTCTGTGCAAGCTCTGAACTGCAGAACTCCAGAATGCTGGAGCTCAGAGAACAGGAAAACATATGCTACATGTTTTGGATTCGCTTCCTGGAGACCATTGCTCGGGGTGTTGGTCCACACCAATGTCCTGCTGTATCTCAACAAGCAAGACACTGTGAAATGCCCCTTTATACAAAGGGAAGTGGTTTACGTGAGGAATTGGAATAGGCAGTGCTGGATACTTCTGGCCATGATCTACTTACTGGAGTTCTAAATAGTACTTTCCTGTCATTGTGGTGGTTTTGGATGATTTAGTTGAAGTTTGGGGACTTTTTTTTTTTTGTTGTTCAGAGATATAGGGAAGGTTAGGTCCTTCGAAGAGACTTCTCTCTTCCCTGATCTACTGCATACTTACGGAGAAGAGTTAATGTCTGCTACACAGTGGTGAAGGTGCAGTTAGTTTGCAAGGCATGGCAGCGGTAACATCCCGTTTGTCAAATGTTTTCATTCCTGTAACATTCCTGTAGCTCTAAAATCTGGAGCTACATGTAGTGGCCTTAGGAAACATTATCTGGTTGTCAAATGTTTTCTTATTAGTTTTGTGATGGAAAGAACGTTTCTTTAGTTATTGTTCAGTTACGAGACCCCAGGACCCTTCTTTATGGAAACAGTGATATTTCAGCTAACAAAGTCGCCCGTAGTGTGACTCTATATAAAGAAGTACTTGAACAAAGAGGAAAGGTGGCCAATATGTAATATTAAGATAATATTGTCAATATACTAATTAGAAAATGTCATCCTAGTCTTCTCCATCACATTTCCATAGATTCTGAGGTCCAGATAAATTCATAGGGTGGTATTTGCCTCTTATAAAAGTGCTTCCTCAGCTTCTTGAAAGGAACAGAGCACACGTAGTTTGGATCCTGCCAAGCATCGAAAACCATCACTTTTCAATGCTTTAGGATACCTGTATGCCAGTATGTACAAAAAAGTTGTTGGTAAATAACCTTCCTTTTTGTGGCAGTAACCACTTGTACAACATTATTAACTTCTTTTTTTAACTATTCAGTGCCTTCAGAATTACTCAATTAACTGGGAAGTTGGGCATCAAATTTTTACTATTTCAGAGCTAAATACATTTTTCAGTGGATAATTCAATAGACTGCATTGTAGGCAAAGAAGCAGGATAACTCACATTTAATTCTTACGAAAGTAGCGTGGGATTTTAATAACTCAAAATGATGAAGACTTGGTTTTGTGATACCTAAAAATTATGCTGGCTTTTTGTGAAATCGGGCATTTATTTAAAGGGGAAGGTTAAAAACCCACCAAAGGATCTCTGTTATTGCTTGAAGTTCATATGATGTTCACATCTAGTTCTGATAAGAATCCGACATAATGTGTAGAGAATAGTTAAATGAGTCAGAAGTTACTCATCAATGTTATTGCTCCTTTAGCTGCATTGTAATTTTTATGATATTTGTTACTCCAGCTTGGTTTTCTTGTCAGTAGTCTTTTCATGTATGGATTCTTTAGTAAATGATGCTTAAGGCAGTGAAGATTCTCT
>NW_010128218.1:23513-39046 GCF_000699245.1 Pterocles gutturalis
TTTCCCTGTCAGGCAGAATACAGAGAGAATTAAATCTTTTGTCTCAATTGGAAAATATTTGATAAGCATATGTGTTTAGAGAATAAAGGTACATTAAAATATTTTATTTTAATAACTTCTGTGTTAGACTGACAAATTTGTAATTAATTAATAAATGTGTTCAGATCAAGTGATTAACAAGTATTAGCTCAGTATATGTGCAATTACTGTTTTCAGTGCAATATTGGAATGTTACAAAATATTTAGAAGCACAATGGTTTATTAGTAATTGTTGTGATAATTACTGACTTCAATAGGTTATATTACACCAAGAAGGCCATATGGATGATGGTCTAACCTTACAAAGATGTCAGCATGAGGAATCCCAGGCTGCTCGAATCATTCGCAATACTACAAGCTTATTCAGCCAGTTTCTAAGGTATTTGTTACCATCTTATGTACAATCTTTTTTTGTTTGTTTGTTTTTTAAAGGATTCTGAAATAAGAAAAATTTATCTAAAAGAATCCTTACTTCCTGCTTTCGAGTACTTGTATTTAGAAGCTATTAGCAATATATTTTTTCCTGACTTAAGTTTGTAATTTTTATGAGTAATGGCATTAAAAAGATAAAACCGCTTATGTAAGGTTGTTTACATGAAATCTAATACCTTGAAGCCAGAAGCAAAGTGGATCATAATCCAGGTTGAAGAAAACATGCTAAATGATCTCAGCGTAACTCCATTAGTAAGTATTTTCCAGTAGCTAGAACTTCACAATATTCATTAAAAGGTTCCTATTTTTCTATTTTTCTTGGTAGACCAAATATTATATCTAACTCTATTCAAATTTATCAAACTAGTTGGAAGGAATATTGGTGCCTAATACTGTTTAGATCAAAAATACAATGAAAAACCATATCAGCCCCAAGTTCATACAAATAAACAATAAAAGGAAGTACAAAATAGATTTCTGCGTGTCTGGGAGATAAATACCCATTTACTGCCTTCAAAATCTGGGCTGAAACATTTTACTTGTACCTTTTTAATCACCCATCCTGTTGGTCCTCATGCTTCTCTGTCATTCCTCTGATCGTATCTGGAAGACTTAAAGATCAGAGGAGAGGCAATCCTCACTGATAAACTGTATGCAGTATAATAGATTATGTGCAGTAACAACAGTAGGAGAGAAGGCTAACTGTCAGCTGAAGGTAAAAAGAACAACTTCTTAACTTCTGTCTCTCAGCTAAATTATTATGTGAGCATTCCTAGATCTGTTTAAACCAACATGTTTATTTGCAGTGGAATGGCCTTATGGGTATTTGTGATGGTTTTACACAACAACCACTCGTTCACCCTCCCTCTCCCCCACTGCCTGGGACAGGGGAGATAATTAAAGGGGTAAAGGGAAAAAAAGACTTGTGGGTTGAGATAAGAACAATTTAATAACTAAGCTACAATAATATTGTAAATAATAGTAATTATGATAATAATAGTAATATATACAAATATACAAACGAGTGATACACAGTGATACTGCTCACCACCCGATGACCAAGGCTCAGCCTAATCCCAGCTAACTGTCCTGGAACAGGGAGAGTCCCAAAACCACACTCCTGGAGCAGAGATAAGAGCCGGAGTGTCCCAGACAGAGAGCTGACCGAGGGAGGGAGATGACCCTGGGAGAGGGATCACCCAGAATGAGATGACCGGAAGCAAGAGAATGAGCTTCCACATAGATCCTTACCTATATACTGGGCATGACAAGCATGATATGGAATTAGACTATTGGCCAATTTGGGTCTCAATCCTAAACCTAAGACTGAATCCTAGGCTAGTAATTGGGCTCTGCTCCCTCCCAGCTTCTCCTGCACCTGCAGACACTGGCAGAGCAGAGGAGCTGGAAAGTCCTTGACTGTCCTGGCAGCAACTATAAACGTCAGTATGTTATCAGCCTTCTTCTCAGCACAAATCCAAAACAGCCTCTCATTAGCTACTATGAAGAAAGTTAACTCTATCTTGGCTGAAACCAGAACAGTATTCAAAGTCAGTATCAGCATCTCAGCAGAGAGACAGTGACATCTGACATCAGACATCTGATTTTAAGGAATAATTCAAGTTGTGATTCTGAGACTTTAGAACAGAAGCAATAAAGTTACCTTCTGCCTAGTATTTATCTTCCAAATCTTTGCTGTACGAGAGGGCAATGCAGTAGTAATTATACTGCAGTAAGAATTAGCCAGGATTCGGGTGTTCCACTAACTATATAACAGAACTCAAAAACTAATTTGAAAACAGTGATGGCTATTTACACACATCAAAACACCAAAGCCATTGGATACCTGGGCATTGTGAAACGTGCAGTCTGTGAGTACCCTAAGCATTGAGTGAACTCTACAAAAGATATTAGAAAGTCAGGGAAATTAAACAATTTAATATGACAACAGACTTGCTCTGTCATTGTCTTGATTTATTGAGAAGGTTATATGAAAAGCTGTACTTGTTAAGTAGTTGCCTAGTATCATTGCCACACGTGGTAACGTAATACTTTTATTTTCATGGAGAAATACAATCTTGGCCAATAGCAAAACAAATATGTTGGACATGAATATAATTTAAAGCAGTTTATTTAAATTTGTGTATTGCTGGCTGAAGGGACCTTGTGTCCTCAGGAGATGTTCAATCATAGTGAACCATTGACAAAATGAGCATGAAAAGACACTGTCTTTATCACATTTCATCCCTAGTTTGGTTTTCTGGATTCAAGCCTATATTTAAACAGTATTATTTATGAAAGAGATTTTCTGAATCAAAATTTGACTTGCTTTCACCATATTAATGCACTCACTTCAGCTTAATTTTTTCCAGTCCTCTTGAAGTATATATTGTGCTTAAAAAGGTTTATTCTAGCGCTATATATCACCTGTCTTGTCAATTTGTGCAAAACTGTTCAGAATGTTTTCTGTCACTTAGTTTAGCTTAATTTTGACAGACCTTAGTTACCAGTAGGTTTGAGACTTGAAAATAGTTCTAAACTGATTGTTCTGATGAGGGCTTTAGTATTCAGATAGTGAAGGAAAGTATCATGAAAACTGTCTTATATATGTGGTTGTATGTGACTTTTTGAATAATACTATGTTAGTTTGAAAATATGGGGCATTTTGAAGTATAATTTTGATATGCTGTTTCTTTTGTTGCTTTTGTTTCCTTTCCCTCATTCTTCAAATTAAATTGTTCATGACATTTTCTTACATTACTGAACTTACAGAATAATAGATCTTTAACAAGCAGCAAGACAAAAATCTTCAATTCAGTGAAAATTACAGGTTTTCTTCACTGTAGCTCTTCTATACAATATGTTTTTGAAGATTTTTAGGGCAAAATACAATTCAGTGTCAGTGCATATTCATTTATAATTGTTGAGATCAACATATAAGAATACACAATGAAATCAGGAAGAATGTATGTAGTACTGAAGAAACTATTTTTTCATAGTGCTTGGCAGAAATGTTAATGATGATCAAGTGATCATCCTTGTATTACTACCTAATAAATGGAAAAATAAAGAAAAATGAGTTTATAATTAAGAATTTGCTTCCACAGAACCAATCATGTGAAACTGCATTTAAAACATGACTTCTTCAGTATCACAAGGGACTACACTACTCCTTTGTATTTCATGTGCTGAGGATATAAAACCAGAGCCACCTCTGCCAGCTATCAGCTCCTCCCAGATGATACTATTTATAATAGTGAGTCAGACCCTGAAAAATTGGGTTGTCACCCAAATGCTTGAAAAGGAAGGAGGCATTATTTTGCTGATAACTATTTTAAAATCCTGTCCTTTATTTCTGATATAGCATTTACACAGAAGACCTAATTAATGGTTAGGATTACCTGTTATTTTTGTGTTCTTGGTCTGGAAGACTGGGGGTGTATGGCCTCAATAACTGCTACTATTTTAGTCCATCTGCAGATTACACCTGTATCATCAACAGGATTTAAAGTATCTAGACAAAATTAATTACCATAAGAAGGGACTTTGGTACATCTTTCATCTCTCTTTCCTCTTTTTGCTGATTTATATTTTTTCTTCTGCTTAGTTTTTCAGTTTTTTTAATCATTCTCTCTCTTTGCATCAGTGCAGAAAGGGAAACAGGATTCCAGTTCAGGAAGCTCTGGGCACTGGACACTCAAACAATACATGTTTGAATGATTTGCAGTTCAGATCAGTTGTTGCTCATATACACATCACATGTATAACAAGACTTATTTTAGATATCAATAGAAAATAAGCTGCTACATAATACTCTAGATTACAGTGTGAAAATGAAAAATGCTACCAGTCTTTCTCATTGTTTTCCATAGTGGAAACAACAGAACACTGTTACCCACTGCCCTGCCTGTTGAGGAGATGGCTCAGACTCTGCAAGATCTAATTACTTACTTCCAGCTTCCTGAAGAAGACCTGGAACATGAAGATAAGCAAAGCAAGCTTCGGTCACTCAAAAACAGACAAAATCTATTCAAAGAAGAGGTACAGAGAGAGGAACTGTTATATTAATTTTAAGTGTATCATGTCACAAGCATTAAGAAGAACCTAAGCATTATCATCTAGATACATGCATATGATTTAAAATGTACAGTTCCATAGCTGATACCTACTTTTCACTGCCTGTACATTCAGGATACTCCAAATGAATAATAAAACTTGGAGCAATAATAGATGTTATTTCTGATGTCTTGTCTGTCCACCAGTGTGTGAAACAGGAACTTTTTATCTCTAGAAACTGAAAGAATGTTAGTTTTAAAGAGGATACATATGTGTTACATAATTGTAGAATTGCTCCTCTCTGAAAATGGAGTAGTTACACTTCTGTGTAAATAGGAAACATATTTTACAATGCTTTTAGATGTTTGGATTGCTTGCAGGTTTTCAGTACCATTTTAGTCTCCAATCAAACTTGAAGGTAAAAATCTATTCTGGTATCTGAACTTGTTTGTTTTACAGATATTTAATTGGACAGTAAAATTTTGACCTTTTTAATCAACAAAAATTCCTTTGTGTGTCAATTTAAAGTGTTCTTTTCATATGTAAGGAAGATTTTAAGTAAAAAACAGTCTATTCACAAAAATTACAAAAGCTTTTATTGTCAGCTTTTTTTTATTCCTTACTTTTTGATACTTAGCTGAATAAGGGACAGTATAGAATGATTCTCTGAAATGCATCATTTTGATATAGAAAAATACATGTTCAAATCTTGTAAATACAATACTTTGGGTTTTTTTAACCTTTTAAAAGGATAACAGCAAATGCTTTTTCATGTACAGTTGGCTTTCTTCTCTGTCATCTGCATTTAGGGAATGCTGGCACTGGTTTTGAATTGCATTGATCGCTTAAATGACTACAACAGCTCAGCTCATTTTGCAGGAATTGCAAGAGAAGAACATGGTACAGCATGGAAAGAAATTTTGAATCTCCTTTACGAATTGTTAGGTAAGTTCTTCAATAATCTACTAATATAAAAAAACAGGATATGTATTCTTCTTATTGTACTTGCTGCTTCACCACCTAAGAATACATTGTGTGTTATTCATTCTGTCATGTAAATTACAGAATTTCTTCCGTATACTTACTGATATTTATTACAGAGAAGAGAGTTTATTGAGCAATGATACAGCAGGAAAATAAATCTCAGCTAGGAAAAAGATTGGTGCAGCATACCAAATGCCTATCTCTGATTTTAATTATTAAATAAATGTACCTGGGCTATGCAAATAGGTGTGAATTATTATTTTAAAAATTAGAAAAACTGTAAAATAGCCCTTATGCATGAAGCTGAACAGAAGCCTAAAAGTAATAGTCAGAACCTGTAGGTCTACTGAATCCATGTTTGTTACTTGAGACTTAGATTTAATTATTAAAAAAATAATTACATAAAACAGAAATTAAAATTTTTTTTTAATTTCAGTGCCATTCTTCTAGAGTGAACTGCTTCTGTGTTGTAGGGCCAAACTGATAGAGTAGAAGTATGTATATGTTTATTTCTTTAAATCACTAATTTTATATCTGAGTTGCATAATTCCACATATAGGAGAATCTTGTCTTCTGATGGAATTCAAATACATTCTAGTTTCATTACAAGGAAGGTTGGTCCTGAACCATAGTAAATTATGCAAGTTGAGAGTTAGGACAGGAGTAAAACAAACCAGGGGGAGTACTTTGAAGCATGAGGTTATTCACGTATCACAGACATGCAGATGCTTCTTGTGAAATCTTTTAATTGCTTTAGAAAGTAAAGAGATACCATTGCCTGCATTTTACTACAGTCTTATTAGTTTAAAGAATGGTACAATGAAAAAACCTTCTTTAGTGCTACACAGGCCTTTTCAGATTTCGTATTGATTTTCTTTTGCAGGTACATCTTGAACACACTTGTTCTGATGTAGTAAATATTAAGTTAACACTTGATAACAAAAATCCTTGACAAAGGCTTTTTTTGTTGTTGTTGTTGTTTTTACAATCAGTAATAACTTGTGGAAGAAAAAAAATCAGTATTGCTTGAAATACTTCAATGCTGATGAACTTTCAAAGTGCAGTCAAATAACATTATGTTCTGCACTGCTGAAGACTAGAAGCTATCCATTCTATAACATATTTTATTCAGAAGGTAGAGCTAAAGAGCAGTACCCAGCCTGCAGTTGAGCTTAAAATTCTGCATATGACCTTCCCTCTCATTGGTAGGAAATATAGAAGAAATTTTTCAACCTCTTGATCATGACAGTGCTTGACATTTGCATCAAACAAGGGTGGTGGATAATTTCCATTTAACTTTAACAATAAAATAAAACATAAAATATATTTTTTGCTGAAATTCTTGTTTATCCAGTAGACCCCTGACAACTTAAAAAACTACCTGCTCTTGAGAATTAGTCAGTTGCTGATATTCAAATTAATGAAAGTCTTAATTCTTTGTTACCGTAAAATGTGTACTTATAATTCATCTATTTATTATTTTGTGAAGTTGTTATAAAAATTGTGTTAAAACATATATGATTAACATGGCAGTTTTAAAAAGGAAATCTGTTATAAGATTATACCTTCTGGGTTTTTTCCAGCTGCTCTCATTCGTGGCAACAGAAACAATTGTGCTCAGTTTTCCAGTAACCTCGACTGGCTAATAAGTAAATTGGACAGATTAGAATCCTCCTCAGGTGAGACTCACTATAATCAGTGTAACTTAACTACCAATACACCACACACAGCTGTCTTACATTACAAATGTTAGAGCAGTTTTCCTTAAAAATGACATGCATTAGAAAACAAATATACTGCCTTTTCAAAATTTGATCTAAGTATTATATTTAAATAAACATTTTTGTGGCATTTTTTGATTGCATACATTTGGTATGTGCAATACCAGATCAAATTACTGCTGAACATGACTTCAGTGAATTAATGGATTGGGTCAGACATTGTCAAGACTACTGTCCCTTTGCTATGGAATAACGCCAGAGTTATTTGTGGGCACAAGTACAAATAACACGTATAGAAAGAGAAGGTTTTTTTCCACTATGGGGTGTTCAACAAAATATAAAAATACTATACGGTGCTCTCTAATAAAACCTTTATCTCTGTCATCGAAAAGAAGGAGCTAAACTTGCATTTTTTTAAGTGGTTTTAAAATTGTGCTTATTTTCAAAATAAAACAGAAATTAACAGCTTCATAATGCATTTACATCTAATGTTGTTCACATCATAGCATATCAATACTCTTTAGAAGTGCTTTCATTCTCTTTTTAGGCTGAAGAAAATATAGCGTCTCTTAAAACACTCTGTTGTTTACGGAGCTTTTTGTTTGTGTTAATTTGTACAGATGCATTAATTACAACATTATTTCTGTGGCCTTCATACAGGTATTTTGGAAGTGTTGCACTGCATCTTGATTGAAAGCCCAGAAGCTTTAAATATAATAGCTGAGGAGCACATAAAATCCATTATTTCATTGTTGGATAAACATGGGCGCAATTACAAGGTATGTTTGGAAAAACTAAGGATGTAGTGATAATCTTACAATGATTTGTGGTAAAAAACAACTGAGAAATGTCTACATGGGAAGTATGTGATTCTAGTACATTTAAAAGAATAAAATAACCTTGAAGTACATCTGAAAAATTGCTTTGTTGAGATTAAAAAATGTGTAATATATAGTTGCTTTTCAGTTTCAAATACAGCCCATATGTATGACAAGCAAATAGTTAAGAAATATTGATAGCCAGTCAGAAGTTTGTATTTGCTGAGAAAATTAAATGTTCTGGTGGCGGTAAGCATGTGAGCAGACTAGCTTGCTTTGCCCAATGAAGAGCTCTGCAGAAGCAATGAACTACTATAGTTATATCTGCAGAAAGACAGAACTAAATCCTGCAAAATAATTCCTAACTTGAGTGATAATAATAGTAACAGAAAAGAAAAAAAAAAACAAAATGAGAAATTAGAAAAATAATCCAAATATCTGAAAACACTGGTGTTCAGAAGAAGGAAAAAAACCCAAGTAATACCTGAAGAAATAATGGTGGTAATTAGATAATTGGTGTGCAATTTATTATTTATTATGACAGAAGAAGGTGAACACAGTTTCTGTCTGCAATCAGGATGACAACACAGAGGAGAATATAGTTTTATGTGTGATTTTTCTGATGTCAGTGAGGAAGAACAGAGAAAGTTTTAGTGAGCTGAAATTCCTGATTTACAGGGGATGCAGAAAAAGAGACAAGTATTTTTAAGCATGGTCGTACTGGGTTTGTGGGGTGGGGTTTTGGTAGCTCAAGTAGGGGGCTACAGGGGTGGCCTCTGAGAAGCTGCTGGAAGCTTCCCTGGCTGCAGGTTGGACCCACCTCTGGCCAAGGCCGAGCCTGTCAGCAATGGAGGGAGTGCCTCTGGGATAACATATTTAAGAGGGGAAAAAAAGAATGCTGCTGAGAACCTGCAGCAGAGAGAGGAGTGGGGTGTGAGCGAAACAGCTACACAGACTCCACAGTCAGTGAGGAAAGTAGGGGGAAGGGAGGTACCAGAGCACAGATTCCCCTGCAGCCCATGGTGATCATGGTGAAGCAGCAGTGGAGCAGAGCTACATCTGCAGCCCGGGGAGGACCCTACACTGGAGCAGGTGGATGTGCCTGAAGGAGGCCGTGACTCCATGGGAAGCTTGTGCTGGAGCAGTCTGTTCCTGAAGGACTGCACCCCATGGGAGGGACCCACGCTGGAGTAGGGGAAGAATGTGAGGACCCCTCTGCCTGAGGAGGAAGGAACGGCAGAAATGTGTGATGAACTGGCTGCAGCCCCTATTCTCCATTCCCCATCCCCCTGCACCGCTGACAGGGAGAAGGTAGAGAAATCAGGAGCAAAGTTGAGCTTGGGAAGAAGGAAGGGGCGGGGGGAAGGTGTTTTTAAGATTTGTGTTTTTTTCGCATTATCCTAGTCTGATTTGATTGGTAACTAATTAAATTTATTTTTTCCCTAAGTTTTGCCCTTGACCATAATTGGTGAGTGATCCCTCCCTGTCCTTGCCTCAGCCCATGAGGTTTTACCTTTTTTCTTCTGATTCTACTCCCCATCCTGTTGTGAGGGAGGGGAGGAGTGAGCAAGTGGCTCTCCCGTGCTTATTTGCTGGCTCGGCCTTAAACCACGAGAACGATTAAAGAGTATAAACTAATATAAGTAGACATAAGAAAAATGAAATTACAGCACTAAGTTTGGCTTGCTATTTTTAGCTGTTAGCAAGATTAATGTGCTGTGCCAGTCACCTACAAAGAGAACCTTTCAGCTGGAGCATCTCACCTCATAGTGAGAACTTCAAGCAGAAAAGGCAAATGTTTTATACAGGAGAAGAATTCAACTGTGTAAAATATTTGTGCATTTCTATTTGTAATGTCTCTGACTAAACGTCAGTAAGTAAAGAAATAATGTGAAGTAAAAAATTTATTTGTTATTCAGGAAGCAGTGTATCTTTTTCTTTTGCTAGATTAGACATTCTGTTGTGATTTAGGAAATAAGAAACAGTAATATTGTTGTTGATTTGAAGGATTTTTTTAATGTCAGAAATATGGTCAGTGGGTGCCTACAGATTATTGAAGACGTTTATATGTAGTTTCTGAGTTACTGTTTCTCATTAGGAAAATTTATAGCTGAGTACTAGTCAGAGTTTCTGCAGCTATGTAAGTTAGTGCCTTGATTCCTCTGCTAGAGGTTTCTGCCCAATAGCAGAGATAGTGGAAAGAAAAATGCATAGTCTGGGACTTAGCAAAGTTCACAATATATTATTCTAAACTGCTTTTGAGGGTGGTTTTGTGCTAATTCACTGGGCAGAGAACAGGATTAGCTAAAATAAGTGTTCTGTTTTGCTGCTCCATGTGTTGTACCAATTTCCAAAATGGTAATCAATAGTGTGAAGATGGTGCTTTGTCTTGGAAATGGTTTGTAAGAGTTTAGACTATTTGGGTTCAGTGATTCCTTTTCAGAGAACAGGTGCATCTTTAAGCTTCTCTAGTTTTTTTGCAAAACTGTGCATCTTTGTCCCTCAGCTTTAAACAACACTGTGTTACTGTGTTCTCTCTTCCAAAACCTTTTGCTCCAATAATCTGTGGGACAATTTTGTCAATCTCTTTCACTTTTCAGAGTGACCAAAAAAAGAAAGCTGAAATTTTAGAATAAGATCTTTCTGAAACACTTTTTTGCTTTATAGTGAATTCTTTTATATGTTTCATTTTAAAAATAAATGGATTACTTCTCATATTTAAAATATTCATTCAGAACAGATTCATAAGCAGTCTGAGAATTGCAGCTGAGAATTGTCCACTGATTTTGCTCAAAGTTTTTTTGGCTGCAGTAAGTTTCTCAAAGAATTTCATTTTATATTTCTAATTTTTAATGAGATTTAATTTAAAAAATTGTAAAAAGTTGACATACAACTGTTCCAGCTTTGGTTTTTTTCTCATATGAATACGAATATGGAACCTCAAAGGAAGATTTTTTTTTGAGGTATTTTGCAAACCCTGTGTTCTAAATTTGTTTCATGAATGTTTGATACCCTCTCTCAGTAGTTCAGACTTCGTTTGGTCCATATACATGAAAAGTATTTAGAAAACAATAACAACAATGTGTATTTTATTCTTGCTTTAGGTCTATTCTGAATGTAAATTAAGGTAACAACTAAATAATAGCATATGCAGTTGCTTTTACATAACTTTCTTCTGATTTTTTTTTAAGGTTCTTGATGTGCTTTGCTCTCTCTGTGTCTGTAATGGAGTTGCAGTTCGAGCCAATCAAAATTTGATCTGTGACAATCTGCTGCCTAGAAGAGACTTGCTCTTGCAAACACGTTTGATTAATGATGTGACAAGGTACAGTGATACATTTTATTGTTATATTAGAAAAAAATGGAATTTGCATGTCTTTAATAATTAATTGAAGAAAATACTGTAAATGAAGAGGTGTTCCATAGATTTTAATATCGAGACACACACTTTAGGAAGTGTTTATGTATAAACCTCTGAAAAAACCATTTTTACTAACAGTATGACAATTGTAATGGAAACTGTGCTCAAATCGAAATTTGCTAATTAATAGTAAGATCTGTTCTGAAATGGGAAGAAGAAAGTTACTTGTTTCTCATTCAAAACAGAGCATGGCTTTACCTAATAATTGCTACAGAGTATGTAAACATACTGTGAAGTACTTGTGTGTTTTAAGAGGGATTTGATTTCATGGCAACCTCACTCCTGTGGTTTTGATTTTAGGAAATGATCTTGTTATTCCTCTTTTGTCTATACATTTTTCAAAGCATGGAATCTGTACCTTAGAAGACATTTTTACAGCAGCTTTATAAAATGGGTCACTATTTTAAATATTACAAGCAAAATGTGGACATCTACACTCTCACCATATTTGCGAAGTGAATTTGACTATTATACAGTAATATAATTCGTATGTCGCATTGTATGTTTTACACTAACTGTCTTACATTTTCTTTCTTAGCATAAGGCCAAACATATTTTTAGGTGTTGCTGAGGGCTCTGCACAATACAAGAAGTGGTACTTTGAGTTAATAATTGATCAGGTTGATCCATTCTTGACGGCAGAACCCACCCATTTGCGAGTTGGATGGGCCTCTACTTCAGGTTATGCCCCCTACCCTGGAGGTGGAGAGGGATGGGGAGGTAATGGTGTTGGTGACGACCTGTACTCTTATGGTTTTGATGGCCTTCATCTGTGGTCTGGTAAGTACTTTGTTGACTTCCACTTGTATTTAGGAGTTACTTACCTTTACCTTCAGTACCCGTGTGTATATAGCGTGCTATTTTACAGTGAGCTACATTCAGAACTGCAGGATACCATGAAGTTATTTAGAATTTCAGATCAGGCTTCTTGTCTGAGATTTTAGTCAATATTGAATTATAGCAATTAGGCTTTTTAGCAGATAGCTTCTGTTTTCATGACTTTGATAAAAAAATGTCGTTTTCCAGATCTAGATCAATACTCATTGAAGTCTACCTGTTCAAAGTCAATGAATGTATTGATCTCAGACAAATTAATTGTATATGGATCTACATTTGCAGTATTCTTTCACTTTGTATCTACAGTTGAAGTAAAATTACATTATTATCTTCACACCTATTGATAAATTTAATAAATGGAATTTAAATTTTGATAAATAGTTTCATAAAAGATAATTTTGGCAGTTAGAAATGAGAATTGCCACAGTATTGCCAACTTCATTTGTTTTTAGAACATAAATTTCTGTGGTGTAATATCAAACTGAAAACCTATAGTTGTTATGCTGTTTGAAAAAAATATTTTTCATGTTATCATCTGAAATAGGCTTGGCAGAAATAATAGAGTTTTTCTAGGAATGCTTCTTAATGTGTGTAGTAATCTATGAGACTCTCAATTAGTACTGCAGTGAAGTAGTTAACACTTGCAGTTTGTAAAGAAGGGAGTTAATGAATGCCAGCAAATGCATATTTTGTGGTCACTTGAGGATCAGTGGTGGTCAAGGTTTGGTCCTATTAGCCATTGTTTGTTCAAGCAAATTGAAGATGTTAGTGGGCTGAGTTAACAAAAAAGTGGAAGTCAACGCCCATGCAATCAGGTAGATTTGAGTAAGAGCTCTAGAAGAATAAAAGGAGTTTACAGGAGGGCTCATATGGAGTGTTGCAGTTCAAGTAATTTTTATAATATTGAGTGTGTTATAAAGAATAACCACTGAGGAAAAAGGAGAAAAGAGAAGGAACTGATTAGGATGCTTTGGAGAGGGATTGGTGAGAGCCCTCTGGGGCAGAGTTAGCTGGAAAGTGGCTTTGAAGCCATGAGCAAGGCTGTTGGTTTTTTTGTGTGGTTATCCCTCCCCCGATACTATATCCAGGGAAAGGGAACTAGAATATACTTTTTTGTAAACAGATGGATTTGTCACAGCAGAATACCTTTTGACTGTGTCAATGTCATATGTTCTTACAGAAACAACCAGCAAAGTGCTATGGGCTAACTGTAAGAATCAAATGGCAACACAGGAAAATGCTGATGGTCGTTTTTGTTTTCTTAAAGTTCCTAAATACTATCTAAATAAGGAACATTTCAGAGAAAAAAATAATGCATAAGGCTATAAAATAACAAAATATTTAGGTAGTTAGTTGTATACCCATAATTGCATCATCTGCTGTCTTTGTAACATCATTCTTAATCGAACTCTCAAGAAGTAATGAAAGGTGAAAGAAAAGCGGTAGGAAGTGAAACAGTTGCTAAATTTCTAGAAGATTTTGCATATGTATTCCTCTTACATAAGTAAGAGGTCTTGCAATTGGGTTTTGTACCTAAAATGTCTAACAATCTATCTTAATTGGTAAGGGTCTTTCATTCATATACAAGATTTTGTTAAGAATATAGATGAAACTGGAGGATCACCTCTTATTAACATTGTATTAATATGGTCTAAAATTGTATTTTCTCTGCCTTATACCTTTGTTAATCATAAGTTGTTTGAGAGCAGGTTTTATTGGCTGGGTCTCTGCCTCGAGATAGAATTCATTTTTCAGAATGAGATGTGGACATTTTTTTCCAAAGTTAGACAATTCTGGCGACCTTTTCTCTGAAATGTTCAAACATTGAATTGGGAATGTAACATTTTGTTGTAAAGCACATTTTGTAACAATTTGTTTCACTAGGAATTTAGCTTTCTGTGTTTCCTGTAAAAGTATTTTAAAATTTGTTCAGAAGACTGAGAAAAAACTTCAGTATCAGCACACTCTATAAATCTGTCTTAATTTAATGGTTTTGTTTCTTGAGTGTATAGCTATCCATGAGCACTCAGAAGTTTTGGGGAAAAAAACAGTCATTATTTCAGTCCTTGTGTGTAAAGTCTTTAATTGTAAAGTAGCATGTTATTTTTTCCTTCCAGATCTCTCATGCGTACAGTAAATAATGGTTATTTTTTAGCTTGTTCAGTCTGTGGCTTGTGCTTTGTTTACCGTACACCAAAGCATGTAGGCAAAATCATTAATTTCCTCATATTTCTTAGTGTCTTGAAATGCCATATACAGCTATTAATGGTCTTTATACTCTTTATTTGCTTAGAAAATAATAGTTTAGGGCCATGCAATTAGAAAGTGTGGTGTAAATACAGCGTACATAAATATGCTGAATTCAATTTTATGACCTTTCTAACATTTCCTAATTTGGAGTTTGACTTTTCAATTGTGTTAGCATTGTTCTAGCATAGGACTTTGTATATAAAGTATCTGTGTGTGTGTGTGCACACATAATGGTTTTTTTCAGCACTACTGAACAATTATCAAATGACAGAAATAATGATTTTTGGGAGTAGGCTGGGAGACATCTGTAACATAATCCATTAGAAATGGCTGAATAAATCATTAATACAAATTTAAACGCTAATTGAACCTCAGAAATACAGTGCTGGAAAGTCTCTTAAATCTCATCTAATGCAATAAAGAAAAATTCAGAGTACTTCCAACTGTCCTGAACAGTTGACTTGTTCTTAAGAAGTTCCAAACACAATAATTAGGAATAGTGCTTAACTGCTTAATTAGACTTAATTTGCAGTTAAAATAGAATGTTTTCAAGGGAATTGTTTTGAAAGGAATTCTGAAGAGATATTCCTTGACTAAAAATATACTCCAATACTCAAGTGCAAATGAAAACTGCAGTTATCTGTAAATGTTTATAGTTAGGTTACTTCAGATATGTTATCTCTAGTTAATTGCTATTATAATTGCTGAGTCCTGTGCATGTCTGTAGGGTTCCACCTTCCCAGGTAGGGAGGATGATGGTCCCTCTGTTTAGTGTATGGCTGTAGTTGATAAAGAAAACCTGGCCCATTGAATTCTTGATAACTCAGTATACCCTTCTGCCTCTTGGTAATGCAAACCTGGATATTGTTTGTAATCGCAGCTCCAGCAGAGTTATGGAATCATAGAAGGGTTTGAGTTGGAAGGGACCTTTAAATATCATCTAGTCTAAAGGTCATTAGAGGCAGTCAACATGGC
>NW_010128219.1:0-13958 GCF_000699245.1 Pterocles gutturalis
TAAGCTCTAAAAGACTTTCATTAAGTGTTAGCTTAATTTTTATGTATTTTTAAAATTTCTGATAGAGATTGATAACTTAGTTATAAATGAAGAAGCCTGCTTTTCCATTTCCTGATCCTGTTCTTAGAAACTTTTGAATTTTATTTTATTTTCACCAAAAAGACCTCAAGGCATATTCCTGATATAGATGCCATAAATGATTTAAATGTCTGCCAAGTTGATAGCAACTGAAGGTAGGATTCTGTCGTGGAAAATAAGAAGCAAACTCAGCTGTAAGCATAGCAAACAGGCTTATAATTAAGCATCCAGGTCTACTATTAATAGGAAGCTCACAGTTCAAATTATCTGTGTCAATTAACACGTGTTACTCTGACAATTTCATGTACTATATTACTATCTGGCCTATTTTTCTGCCTGTATTGGAGTAGTCTTAATGCACTTTTATAACCTTCACTGGATATTTTTGGGGCAGGGAAAAAAAACTACCTTCCGTCCAGGAAGCTATTGTAGTACCAAGTGAAACCAAATTTATCTTGTGGGACTTGCTCTGTATATAACCATGGCTTGTAATAATGCTCTTTTGGGAACGATACTTTTGTACGTGAAAGGTGATAGTTAAAACCTGATTGTTTTTAAAGGACTGTGGAATAAAAGAAGATGAACTGCAGGCTATCCTCAATTATCTGCTCACGATACATGAGGTAATTTTTAATTTGGGGGTATATGGAGGGACAGAGGTACTACTTCTGCTGTTTATGACCACAAAATATTAGAATATTTTCAAATATTACCTTCTTTATGCCACAAGATGGCTCTGTAGAGGAAGTAGCAAATGTTATCCAACTCTGTAGTGTAGTGTGCTGAATTGCCAATATTCTTGCAGTGATTTAAGCACTATGTTCAATGTTAGATTGAAGTTCATTAAGCCAGTAAGTCAAGATGGTTTCTTGTGTTGTTCAGCAAACTGATTTACCAACCAGAAAAACAGATGGTGAGACTGACTTTAAAAAAAAAAAGACAAAACCTTGTTTTATGCTGCCTAAGTAATATTTTGTTTTGTGTTTCTCTCCTTTTTATTTTGCTTCTTAAATAAAGCAATAAAATTGAAGACATGCATTAAAAAATAAAGATGTATGTTAATGGCATCTAAGAGAAGCATATAAACTTAATTGGGAGAAAATGTTGGTTACCACTGATACATCTGCATCTTCATATTTTAGCACCAGGAAAAGGCACTTTATGCCAGATGCAACATCAAAGACAAGGGAAATGGGGACGTAAATCTAACTGATCTCATCTCTGTAAGGGTGCTTGAAATGGGTAAAATAAGGAATTAATTGAACTTCACTTCAAGCGCTATGGATTTTTTTATTTTTTTTTGTTTACACCTATAATTTCCTTTTGTTCTCTGTGCTGGTTACTACAACTTGATAGTAGCATGGTCAAGCAATTTAAGTTATTCTATTTTATAGGGAGGTGTAAAAAATAGAACTCTTGGTAACATTAAAGAATAAACCAAAATAGCAGAAGCTTTATATAGCCTTCAAATGAGGAGGTGGTATTTTAACTATCTTAGCATGGTTTGCATGTTGCAAAGTGGTCGTTTGTTTGTTTTAAATAAGCTTTCATTTTAATATTATGAAGACTGGGAAAAGAAGACAGTTGCTTTTTTCTGCTTCCTAGGTTATTTTTAGTCGTAATTAACTTGGAACAAATTAATAACCAGTAGTTTAGAGTGCTTTAGGCTCTTTACTGAGCAGCTTGAATTACCAGTTTTAAATATTGCATGTGGCAGGTGATGGCTTTTATGTTTTGTTTTCTTTTTTTTCTGGGGTGCACGTTTGTTGTTAGAGATTTTGCATTAAACACCACCCTGTGACCTAGAAAATGTGCAGCAGTTTATTTCTAGCTCCTGTGCAGTAAAAGAGGGGGAAATACACATGCAAACAGATGAGCATGTGTGTGGAAGGAAATGGCATAGTCCAGTAGTCCCTTCCCTGTCAAAGGCTTATGTCCCAGACACACATGTATCACTTTTCACTCTTAAAAAAAACAGGAGGGGTTTTTTGGTAATATTTTCTCCTGCACTAGCCTTTCAGATCTGTAGCTGTTTTGATCCTGGCCTAATTGTTTTGGTCCTTGGTTTGCTATTGCTCTCCAGATCGTTTTGAAATATTTTATAGTGGTTCTTTTAAGCAAAACAATGCTCTACATGCATTTTTAAATTCAAATTTGTAACTTTTATTCAACAGGATGACAATCTAATGGATGTCTTGCAGTTGCTTGTTGCTCTGATGTCAGAGCATCCCGGTTCTATGATCCCTGCTTTTGATCAGAGGAATGGATTACAGTAAGTTTGAATTTTGTAAGTGGGCAAAAGGAAATAGTATTTTGATCAAACTGTTGCTTGCTAGAATTCCCATGAAATCTGAAAGGTCCTCGTCAGTGCTTGTGTTGCAGTCTTAGACTCCTCATCTTGGGAGGTTCTAGTGTCCAGGTGTTCTTTTGACAAGAGGTGATGTTGGATTTAGTATCACTGAGTTCTTTTTTTGTTTTCAGTGCTTCCAAGCTGTCTGTCCTGCTTAAACAGGTAGTGATCAATTTGAGCTAGTCTATACATGGATGTTAAATCTTCATCTACTAGCACTTAGTCTTTAGCCTCCAATTCTTACATGTGTTATTGAGCTGAAAGTGTGCTGACAAAAATTGGTTCAGGTATCTTCTGATCTTTGTTAGCTTTCTTTTTTTTTTTTAATGCGTAAAGCATTATGGGACTTTTCCAGAAAAAAAACCCTTTTATTTGTTTAAATTTAGCACTTGATGTGGATTGCTCACAATCTTTTTTTCCAAACAACTGAAAAATATTGTTTAACACTATTGTGAGAGAAAAGCAGGGAAAGTAGCAAGTTCTACTAACAGTAAAAAGCACAAGAGAAGATCTGCTAGAAAGCGACTAAGTTATGACTGATTTTTCTGCTGTGGCTCTCAGAGGGTGGTCGCATTATTGAACTTTTCTAATTTAAAATGAACCTGGCTGGACATAGGGGGGAAAAAATTGAACAGGCAAACGAATGTAAGAACTATTCCTAGAAGGGTATGTGGGCTAGTAATTCTCTTGCTGTGTAAAGGCAGAGTCTCATTTCATACATTTTGTTGCACCTATTGGTTAACCCCTATTTGTACATATATTTCTTTTTTCAGTTGTCCTTCCTCAAGAGACAACATTCAGGCACATTCATAATTGTTTTCTCCCCTTCCAGTGATAGGCTGACTTTTTTTTTTTTTACCCATTTTCTTCAGCTCTGACTTCATTTGTATGGTAATGTATTATGCTATGGGAAACTAGTAAAAACTCTAAATAATAAAGTATTTGAATGTCATGTTGGGTCTCCATTGCAGTATGTTTGTTTTTATTTAACAACTGGCAGTAGATATTTTCTTTTTCTATTAACTAGTGTATGGGCAAGTTAGTGTGAATAGTGAGTCCACAGTGAGAAATCACTTGGTTTCCCTGTCTCATTTGTTAGATTCCTTGCTCCTGTATTGTCTCCAGTCGCTTGACTGGTTGTTTGCGTGCTTATTGATCCATCTACCTTTTGCAATTAAAACACCATGTTCTTGAAACTTAAACATTTTACAAAACATTATGAAAATTTGGAGTTTTTAATAATTAAAATTTTAGAAGTAACCAATCTAATGAAGAAATAAGAAATGTAAGGAAATCAGTTTTCCTGTGCAATTAGATGACCTTCATACTATCCTGTTAAGACAAGCAGGGAAATGGGTTGTATTGCTTGGATGAACACTCTGTGGTCAGCTTGCTCATTTGTTTGATTCTGCAGTTGCTGTGGCGGCAGCTTTCTCCAGCATAACTTTTGTTAGAGATAACTATTTTTTAATCGTTCTTGGGTTTTCATCTAAATTCTAGTATAGAACGAGATTTTATTTGTCTTAGTTTAGGTGTCCTGGGTAATACTTTTAGGTATGTAAAAGGAATATATGACTAGTCATGAGTGCTCAGTAATGTGTAGATAAAGCCTATAAACTTGAATAAGGAATTTGAACTCAGTACAACTGTTTGTTCTAAAATGCATTGGATATCTTTGGAAAGACTCCAGAACAATAGTTGGGTTCTTTGTTTCCCCCCACCCCTCCCTAATAAAGTGATACAAATTTCCTCAACAATTTACTTGGAAAATATTCACAGTAAAGACTGAGTAAGACACTGTGCCTTCTGTTCCAGTATAATTTCCTGGAGTGTTAGGAGATTAATATTTTCTTTTTTCAGAGGGAACTTAGTAGTCCATGTAGGTATAAGCCAAATCATATTTCATAAGTTCAGAGTCTCGTCCAATACCATGAACTATAGTCCAACTAAAATCAGATAATGACATGGTGATAAGTACTTCCTTCACTGTCTAAAAAGTTAACACGGAATGAAATTAGATGTGACTGATCACTACATTTAGATGTCGTATGTTTTTATGGGAGATTTACAAGGATCAACTGTTGCATTTGTTATTCTTTGCATTGGTAGAAGGCCAATATTAGAGTTTTTCACAGTAGAAGCAAACCTAATTTAATAAAAGATTAAGCTTTAATTAGTAAAAGCAGCTAATCCTGGTAGTCATTCCAAAAACTGCTTTGTATTTCAACTATTTTAGGAAGCCTTATGTTTTCTCCACTTAGGGTTGTCTACAAGCTTTTAGCATCAAAAAGTGAAGGCATCAGGGTGCAAGCTCTGAAAGTGATGGGATATTTCTTAAAGCATCTTGCTCCAAAGTAAGTACTGGTTTAGGTCTTGAAACATGCCTCTGGCCTCCGCCCCCCCAACCAGAATACAAAAAGATAAGTTGTGACACATCTGTGTCATATATTATTTTGTGTGTATGTACACACACATGTATGTAAAAAAGCTATATTGGAGGTTAATCCCATATATTATTTTGTGTGTATGTTATTTGGTGTGTATGTACACACACATCTATGTAAAAAAGCTATATTGGAGGTTAATCAGTAAATATGCTTGACTGAATAGGAATTACTGTTCTTCAAGTATCCTTCAATTTATTTGTCATTAATACATTTCTCATGTGGTGGCATTAGTTGTTATTGGCAACTAGTGTCTGGACATTATAATTTCCTTGCCAAGTTCAGTTAACACTTACTTGCAGTGTGGCTGTCTGCATTTTAAAGTGGTCTTTTCCCATAATTCCACTGAAATTGTTAGCAAGAATTAGACTGGTGAAATCAAACCCTGTGTTACTTGCCAAGAACTAGCTTTAAGATGTCTCAAGTTGACCATGATAGTTGGTAACTATTGAGATCGCTGTCCATGGTTAAAATGTATTTTTGAGTGAAATGAGGACAAAGATGTTCTTTCCTTAGTGTTTAACTAGAAATCCCGAAGGGTATGTTTCAGCTTTTTGGGCCCCTGGGTGAGCAGACCGAATTTATGGAAGAAAGTTAGCTGTCTTCTGTCTGTCTTCAGGGAATGACTTGTCCTTTCAGGATTTGAATCCTTGCCCTTTTTCTTAACAAAAAGTGAAAGACTTAAGGAACAAAAAAGAAAAAGATGTTTCCAGTGATTTTATATTTCTTGAGGCACACTTTTTAAACTCTTTTTTTTTTTTTTCCCTAAAGCAAGTTGAATACGTGAGTTTATTTTGTGCTTCTGTACTATTTTAGGAGAAAAGCTGAAGTCATGCTTGGACACGGATTGTTCTCTTTGTTGGCTGAAAGGCTGATGCTTCAGACAAGCTTAATCACCATGACCACATACAATGTCCTCTTTGAGGTAGTAATATACTGTAGTTAGGATCCAATCTTCCTAATTACTTGTAAGACATTGTTAGAAAATTGCTTACATATTTGTGCTGATATGTTCCAGATGACATTAAACCTTAGTGTGATGTAGCCAAGTGCTGCTTTTTTTTTTTCCAAAGCTCACTACTTGAGTTTTTTTTCGCCCTTAACTTGGTTGTGCCCATTATGAACAATTGCAGATAATGAGTAAGATGAATAGCTCGAGCAGACACTCATATGTATGTGGAATTTTATTATGGTGATGATCTTGCTTTATGATGATTGTGTGGGTTAGATTCAGGTTTCTCTTCCAGTATATTTAAAATAACAGTTGGGTACTTAAGAGAACACACAAAAAAGTAAAATTTTAGGAACAGAATGAAAGAAATTGTCAAGAAAGAGATCTAGTGGGTTTTTTGGATAATTTTTAGAACCACGGTGAAATGATGATGGTGCAATATGAAGGAGGTATCCAACCGTTTTTCATAAGCTCTCTTTATGGACGTTGATATGGTATCTTCTTTCTTGCTAGATTCTGACTGAACAGATTTGCACTCAAGTGATACATAAACAACATCCGGACCCAGATTCAACAGTGAAGATACAAAATCCTCGTAAGAATCATATACATTTTTAAGTGTTACCATAAGAAAAGTCTGCTCTAAAAACACATGAGAAAGCTTACTAATTACGTCCACCAGTCTTAATTCTGATCTCAGTTTTACATCGTCGTTCATACAGAAGGAAAGATCAAGTGCATTTGGTTGGAGTTATTTAGGAAGTATGTCTCTGAAGCTTTTTGAAAGATGTCTTATGTGTCTAAATGTGTATGTAGTTTGCAACTGACCCTTTTTGGCTGTGCAGTCATGTTATGAAATGGTTTTTCAAGACTTGCATGCACAGGAGACTTGGATTTCATACATGTTAAACTTCCAGCACAATTCTGATTGCATTATTTAGTGATGTCAGCCTAAATTACCTGGAATATGGAAACAGCCTTCATCTTAAATTACCTCTGGTACAGCAACGCTAGATGGAAAGTAGGAGAAGTGTATCTGCTCACTGTTTCAGTTAGCTTCCTTCGTGGAAAATATCTTGATATGAAACTTTAGATGTCTTTTGAACGAAGAGAAAATACTGATTACCTTTCCTGAATTGTATGCATTATTCATGTGCTCAGTATATAGTACAATGGACTTAGGATAGCTTTGGGAGTTCCTTTTTTCTGGAGAAATAATAGATTTTTCACTTTTGTAGCTGCTTTGTAATTAAATGTTGGTCATAGTTATGGGTTTGCATCAGGTGGAAAGTGGGAAAAGAGAAATGATAATAAAGCAGATAGAGATCTGGTTGCAGTATGCCATTTACCTTCTGGTAAATCTGTATGAAGCAAGAGATAGGAGGAGAATTCTGTTGCTTTCTCAAGATTTTTGAAGTTGGCAGTCACTGCTGGGATTAATACAGATTATTTGTAGTGTGAAGTATGAGTCTGGAATGATCTAGGTTTGGTAGGAGGAGTAGCTTCTAGAGTCCCTTTTTACAATCAGTGCCAATATTATCAAAGAAGGAATTTTCTCTTTTTAAAGAAATTGTACAAGGTGAAGAAACTATCACAGTGACTGTTCAAATTACACCCTGATTTATTTACAAAGTTAACTTCTTTTAAAGTGACAAGAACAGTGACTGCCCCACTGCTTCAAAAGTGGAGTGTGCCCACAATTTTGACTGTCTTCTAAAAGTATAGAAAACATTATACTCAGAGATTAAATTTTATATCAGGAAGGTTTTGTCCCCTTTCTCAAACTTTTTTTTCTTTAACAGAAATCGTTAAGAATAATCAGAAGTTGTTTGCATTGTTTGAAAATTCAGTATTATTAAGGGACACCAAAATCTATGCATTTTTCTCATATACTGACTTTATAACTCAGGTATTGTATTATGTGAACTTAGAAAAAGGTTTCAACAGATTCTGATAGCTTGTCATTTGTCATGCAGTAACATTTGTGTTGCTTAAACCTGATAATTCAAAAAAACCACAGAATAATTTAGCTTGGATTCTGTTTTCTTCAGCTACATTGACCTGCAAATTGCCATGACAGTGAGCAGGTTTGAGAAGTCTTGGAAGAAGGGATTTGTAGTAGTTAAACCTTCTGCTCAAATAGAGATGTGCTTTTTCTTGGTGTAAAACTTTATGTAGCGTCGCTTTTCTTGTACAAACAGTACTGGAAGATGTCCTGTTCTTAATGCTGCGCTTAGTACTAATATTTTGTTGAACCGTTCTACAGAGATTTTGAAGGTTATTGCAACCCTGCTACGTAATTCTCCACAGTGCCCAGAAACTCTGGAGGTTCGGCGAGCCTTTCTCTCGGATATGATTAAACTTTTTAATAACAGCAGAGAAAATAGGAGGTAAGATATCTTGCTATATGCACATGTATACAAAGTAAGTAACAAGGTCTTCTAGTAAATCAGACTCATTAAGCAGATACAGCTTCATTGCTGTTCAGCAAGTTCTGTACTCTAGTACACTCTTCAATATGTAAAATTAGGGAAGTTTGCACACAGCAGTTGTTCTAAACATATTGAATTCCTAACTTGGCTGATCTATATTGCTGAGATATGTTTTGAAATTTTATCAAATATCATGTGTGTGTTTTGCAGGAGTTTGTTGCAGTGCTCTGTCTGGCAGGAGTGGATGCTTTCCCTTTGCTGTTTTAATCCGAAGACTTCTGAGGAACAGAAGATAACCGAGATGGTGTATACCATATTTCGAATTTTGCTCTACCATGCAATCAAATATGAGTGGGGTGGCTGGCGTGTTTGGGTGGATACACTGTCGATCACACATTCAAAGGTGAGCATTTGACGTAGTTGGGAGATTTTGTTACACTGCATAGTTAGATTTAGAGCCTCAAAGTTCTGGATTGTACAGTCTTGAAGTGAAGGTCAGTAGTTGAATAAAAGCCCAGTGTTTCTATCTGTCACTGGGCATGACTTTCAAATACTTGACAATTAAATGTTAATTTTGTTGTTTGAACACTTACATCTTTTTTGTTACTCAAATTGCTAGGATTTTTAGTTTATACTGAAAATGGCATATGTTTTCGAAAACGTCATAATCAAATTTCGCGAACATTTCTGAGGAATTGCAGTGCTGGTTTTGGTTTTTGGGAATGGCATGAGCACAAGGTGGCGCACCATATCTATTCATAACCAAAAATCCCTTTCAGTAACATCAAAAGGCTGTGTAAACCAAACCAGTAAAAATAAAAGAAATCAAAGTTAAGACAGATGCTTCAGCTGTTAAGCTGTCATGGAATATGGGGTGAGAATGCAAATCCCTGCAGCATGAATAACACTATTAGCCTTCATTATTCTTCTGTCTGATTTTTTTTGTTGTTACAACCAGAATTATATCAGGAAAGTTATTAGTGGATCTTTGAACAAGGCATACTCGTACAAGAGATGACTGCTCTGCCTGTTTCTGAACAAAAGAGTGAGGCCAGTGTGGGCCTCAATTATTTTTTTTTATCAGAAATATTTACTTAAGATCAATTAATTCATAACTTATATATTTTCTAAATGTGTGCAACTTAACCGTGCAAAGAAGAGTGTATGAGAATCTTAAAGATCGTTTTATTATTCTGAGGGATTGTTAGCATTTCTGAGGTCCTTAGTTTTGTATGTGTGTTTTTTTTTTTTCTCAAAGTCAGTCTGCAGACATCAAGAATACTGTTGTGGGACTGTTTATTTATTGCATACGTAGCTCAACAGAGGATTATTGGGCTGTGGGGGGTCAAATGTAGAAATCTATGTAATAAAAGCGTGTGAAATAATACAGTTAAATTGTCACTTAGCTAACTGGGTTCTAGGTGCCAAGAATCTAGGGCCAAATTTTAACCCTTGCAGAGGTCATATTTGAGTTGTTGAAGTATCCTTAATCTTCTTTTGTCAGCTCTGTGGTCTTCAAAAAAATCTATTTCTTCTTTTTCCACCAAGATGCAGAGAGTGTGGGTGGAGCAGATTGTACAATGGCAAGCTGTAGGCAGAGTGAAGATCCCTCATGTGCTTTTGTAGAAATACAAGCATAATGTAAAGCATTTCTGGGATTGCTGGGAGTTGCTGGGGAACCCTCCCTGGGGAGGATGGAGAGGTAAAGGAAGACCACCTTTCTGCCTCTGTTATCCAGAGCTTTAGGGTACTGAATTTAAAAATTATCATGCACGTTATCTCATAAGCCATAGTTCTTAGACTCTTTTTATAAGTTGTGAAATAGTGTCAAGTAGGAAATCTTGACAGCTTCTGTGTCAAAATGGTTATATGGAGTTTTGGTCTTTATCTTCAGTGACTTAACGTGGCTAATCAGTTGTCTAGAGTTCATAGAGGAAAAATCAAGATGTTCTTGTGATGCCATGGCCAAATGTTAGGAAAAATACCCTGGTTTTAGAAAATACTAAAAAACCAAAGGTACAGGTAATGTTACTTTTGGTTTTATTTTTTTCTAAAGGCTGTGTGTTTTTGTGCAATACCATAGTGAATGAGAATATGATGTGCTTTGCTCTTGTGTTTCTCATTTTCAGTTCTTGGCATGCTGGCATAGTGAGGTAACCTTGGTTGTAAAAGTATCTTCCTGTATTCATTTTCCCAAGTCTGACTCTGTTGGCTTTCCGGTCAATGTGTAAGGAGTGTTTGTTCTTCCAGCCTGCTTCAGAGGAAGTTGAACAATGGCAAGGTTAGAAGTGTGTGAGTGCAGGCAGAGCTCGCAGCAGAGTGGTGGTGTAATTTGGAAGGAATTCTAAAGCAGTTCAGTTTGTTTGGACATGGGTGCTAATATTATCCAGTTCCAGAAGCCTAAATGAAAATGATTAAACAAAAGCACCCAGAAACTAACTTAATAATAGCGGTATGAACGAAAACACAATACTCAAGGATTATAAACTGGATTTTTTCACCTTTGTTACGTATTTGCCATTTGAACTTTTTAATGAATAATGTATGCAATTCATGCAACTAGCAACATAAAGCTAGATGATCTCTCATAGCTGTCTTTTAATTACATAAGCATAAACTAGGATAAATCACAAAAGCTCTTTGTGGCAAAACCTTACTGATCGCTTGAAAATGTCCTTGTTAACTGATATTAGTATCTAATGGTAATGAATTTTTAATCCCTCTAATTTTACTTATTTTGAATGTTCTTGTAACCTGTTATACTAACATTGAGATTGATACAGGTCCACCCATAACATAGTGTAGGCATAATTCAGTGGGCAAATTGTTCGATGCTAAGTGCATCTTGGATGTTTTTGTTTTCTAGCATGCTTTCAAAGCAATGTGGGAATTATGGGAACAAAAATATTTCCTTAACATTGCCAAGAGAATAACCAATTTGTGTTTTTATTATTTCATCTCTAATTGTATTGGGTTACTGCTTATTTTTCCTTTTTACAACCCCTTGCGCCATTCTGCCTCTAATTTATAACACCATTCTATGATAAAGAACTAGTATATAAAGGACTAGTGTTACAGAATTGGATAGGTTTTGCAGAGCTACACATCAAGATACATGCAGCTGCTATAAAAAGCCAAAGAAACTCAATTGCAATTTTATTGTCCAGTTTGATAGATTTCCTGCCACCTTTGTAGCAGGGAAGCTGTTTGTCACTGTAACCCTCTCCTCCAACAGCTGCACAACGTTTTATAAGCAGCAGCGGCTTTTCTAGCATAATTGCCCTACGTTGGTTTCCTTGCACTCAGAATTTAGAAGGTGTGTGTAACCTTTTTAAAGCCAAATTTCTTAGAATTACTCACGGTTCTTTGCTCATTTCCATGTTATATTTTTTAATGTTTTCCATATATTAACAGAGTGTATACAAATGCGTTTAATGTGGCTTCTAATTCAATAAAAATGTTAATGAAAAAATTAAATCACAGCTTGGTTTGTTCTAATCGGCCGGTGCTGAATTTATGAAAGCATCTAAGAACAACTGTTTTTTAAACATTGTAACCATGATAGCTGGGCCTTAGATTTTATCTGTCTAATCATGTTACTTTGGAAAAAGGACCAATGATTTTGTGGTTCATAATAGGAACCAAGTAGAGAATGGTGGACGACTTGCCTTTTTGACCTTTCAGCTTCCCCGAGTTTTAAAAGAATATAATGGTTTACACAGTGTAACACATTCCTAAATTATCTCAGTGTTTTAAACTACTGGGAAGAACCAACATTTGCTTCTTTCAGGCCCTTAAAAATATTTTACTACTTAAAAGTTGCTTTGTGTTGCCATGTGATTTGAGTAAATTCTGTTTATTTTTTTTAGTAGGTCAAGAAATTTTCATTAAGACTGAGAAATGTCAATACGTACTAGCTACGGTTTTATTGCTGCATAAGTGGAAAAAATTTGTTCACTGATCTAAATGGGAAGAAGTGTAATCTTAAAACATTAGTACTATGACTTTACCATACAATGTACTTCTTAAATAATTGTTACTTTTCAGTCTAAAGGAAGTACAGTTGTAATAAACATTGGTGAACATTAAGTAAATTTATATGTTCTCTGGTACCCCACTCATTTAATGCAGAAGAAAAAAAGGTGTCCAAAGAGTTTACCTGTGCTATGTTTGTGTGATTTTCATCACTGTGTCAGATGAGGAAAAAGTGGCAAAAATTAGGTGGTGGAGGAGTTAATCTGTTGTGGCAATTTAAAAACTAATTTGCAGAGAAGTGAGCATGGCTCAGTAGTTTTAGAAACTAACAGGCCATCGGGATCTCTTTGGTCCAAATCCCGTTTGCATTCATGAGTTATTGAGGACAGTTTTGTCTCCATTTTTTTCTTGCTATTTTGAAGAAGGTAGGTTCTCCTGCAGTGGGATGTGCAGCATTTTTAGCTCTAATTTGGAAGGTTTCAGATGTTCTTCAATCCGCTGAAAAGTGAGTCTGCATTGCCCTGGGGGAAGCAGAGGTAGCTAGCTGAGAGGGTTTTTGGTTTCCAGTTGAGAGATACCCACTGTATCAATGGAGCAAAGCTGGAGGAGATGCCAGTTAAGTAGCATACTTGAAATGCGTAAACTTGGGCCTCATTCTTATGGTATAAATAGTTATTTATATAGAATCATTGCTTATTCTAGACATAAATGATTCTCAGGGTGGTCACCTGGCTTACAGAGAGCAGAAAGAACTTGGAGACTAGAATGGGCAGCCTCCTTTGAGGTTGTGTAACCCCCAAGATGTGTGGTTAAGATGCAATCTGCCACCTTTTCCAAGTGTTTCCTTGCAGTAGGTGTGTGGGAAGGCTTTTCTTAAGGCCTCCAAAGAGAAGAAAGTAATTTCATTATTCAGCAGGCAGAATAGCTAGGAAGAGACATCTGAACCACTGGTGGGCTCTTATGCATGCAGCGTGTGTGGTTGGGGGGAGCTCCTCCATCTCGTTAGTCACTCAGTTTGAGCGAATGGAAAGTCATGGATAAAGCTGCAGGAGGCTAAAATTTGACTAACTGAAAGAAAAACATGAAATGGGGGGTGGGAATAGAGTGAGCAAGGTAGGCTGAGAATTTATGAGGCAAGAAAGAAGAGGGTATATGAAGCAGCACAGAAGCCCTAAAAGAAGAGTGTAATAGAGATGTGCTGCTGGTTGAGAAGTGCCAGAGGTCTCAAAGAGAAGAAAAGGGGAAGGAACTGATGCGTAAAGAGGCAGATAGCTATGAGATAGCCTTCCTAAGCAAAGGTGACCTCAAGAGGGAACGGCTTCTCGTTTGTGTAACTTAGTATAAAAATTATTGGAAGATGAGACCTGTGTCTTCAGCCTCAAGAATTGTTAGTGGCCTCCTTTGCAGAGTTTGAGGCAAACATCCTCTGTACCTGCATTCCGGTTGTGGCTGTGTTGTGGCTGCGGGGACTGAATTGTGCCTCTGGGCCACAAGTTGAGATGATGGATGTGGAGCCTCTGCTACAGGGCTGCTGAGAACGCGTGGAGACATGGGAAAAGGATGGCCAGAGTGAGAGGCGCACAAGACCTACAGCTGAGTATTTGTGACAATACGGAGTGGTAAACGCTGAATTTAGCTACAATATATTTTTGCTGATAACTAAATATTAAGTGTGCACAAGACATGGTAATGTTCCATGGAGAATTTGACAGTCTACTGAACTGCAG
>NW_010128219.1:13978-30078 GCF_000699245.1 Pterocles gutturalis
GATAGAGAGGAAATATATACCTTGAGAGGATAATATGATCATATCTTTTAAACAATTTAAGCAAACTAAAAGCAATAGTTGCATTAGTGAAAATGAGAAAATACATGTGTCATGTGCTGTGTCAATTTATTATTGCATGGTGATGTAACAGTAAGCTATAGCTTGCCTTGATTTTGAAATAAAATGCTGCCAACATGCATAAAATTATCTCTCAGATAAGCAAAGACTTATGTGAATTATATTGACTAGTACTTCCTTTCTTATTCTATAAATTATTTGCATGCATTTTTTTTTTTTTTTAAGCAGAGGAGAAAAAGCAAAGATCTTGCTACTTAGATGAAAATGCAGGAACATTAAAATGTCTTGATACAGTGGCTTTCTTTTTTTTCCCCATTTGTTTGTCAGTGAATGCTTTTTTTTGGTGGAAGCATAGACTTGTTCTAGAAACTTCTCAGGTGTCGTTTTCTGCAAAAATATGTAAATTTGGTTTTCTTAACTTTCTTCTATGAACTGCTCAGAAATAACCCAGAGATTCCTCAGGTCAGTGGGTTACAGACTGTAAGTCAGTGTGTGGTGCACACAGTGCCTTTGTATCCTTCACTTCACGGAACTGAAAGTGAGTTTAGATATCTTCAGATAGTGGTGCCTCCCATCTCAACAGGCCTGGTTTTGTTTGGAGATTAGTTTTCCCTTTTGAACCATTCGTGTTGCTAGAGGAGAAGTGGAAAAGCAGGTCAATTGAAGTCCTTGTTAAGATTTTAGAAGTTGTAACGCTCTCTGGAGTTATGAAGAGGTTATTGATGGCGCCAGCAGCACAGGACTGAGCAGACTCTGTAAGGACACAGCGGTACTACAGAATTGTCTGACCTGGCTGGCAGACGTTCCCTTCCTCTCTCTATTCTACAAAAATTGCCCACCTGATAATGAACAAAGGACAAAATTTTAACATATACTTAAAGTAATTTCCCTATGTTCTTTAATGCAAATGTCAGTCATCTTAACCTTTTTCATTGCTAGATGTGATTTTTTTTCTCCTTGGCAATTAGGAAACGCTGAATGTCAAATTAAAGTAAAATCAATGGCAGAGGCAAAAGCTGCAGGTATTAGCTCACAACTGTCTTTAACTAGTAGTGCGTAGAGATGCATTTGAAGCATTTCAAACAGCTATGGATTAACCATCAAATGATGGTGAAGATTAATGATTGGCCTTTTAGCTCTCTAATTTAGAACAATTTCTAGTAATTAATTTTGTATTATCAGCTTTACAGTTGCAAATGCCTTAAGGAAAATAAAAAATGACTTAAGTACATCTAAGGTTCTCCAAGCTGACAGTTGTCTTCTAAATTGTTGCGTGCTTGCAGATCTTAATGTTTAATCTTTAATACCTTTATATATCATCTCTGTCTGCTTGTGTTTAATAATCATAATTTCTGCTTCATTTTGCATTTTTGTTGATATTGCTTTTGTTAACCTTAGGTGTTTTCTTTGTAGAGTAGTAGTGTTTGGCTTTGTGAACTTGTGTGCTTCAGAAATGCCATGGCATGGAAGAGGAGTGCAGGTGAAGAATTGTCCTGTGCTTCCTTCATACTACCACTATTTCTTGGTGTCCTGTCAAACCAATTACAAATTAATATCATGAGCAGAACTGTTTCGACAGGCTTGTTAAAAAACTGAGTTTTACAAAGCAGTATTTCTTAAATTTGTTTTCTTTTTTTATATAAATAAGAAAACCCCAAACTTGAAATGCAAGTTTGAAAAATACTGTGCTTTAGGTAGTCTGCCTAATTTTATGCATTGCTATTTTAATTTGAATATTATTTAAAGGACAGTATTTAAGGCATTAATTGGTAAGTCACATGAACTCTTTCTGATGTTTACAGAAGAAATAGAAATTACCTTCCTTTTTAAGTGGCTTTTGGGCTTTTTTGTGATTGATGTTCTTCTGTGGTTCTGTACTAATTTTCTTTATCACTGCAATTCTCCTTGCAGTTTCATGCATTGTTCTTAAATCAACATAGATTCTTATCAGACTGTGCTTGCATTTATTTTGCTCATAAGTCTACATTGCCTGTCTGTAAATATAAGTTGTCTGTTTTGACCTTCTTGACAGACTTTTTTTTTTTGGTAGTAGGAATTAACAATCCTGAAGAGCACATTCTGGTTACCAGAGTATTGCAGGTTTCCAAAGTGTTGCTTTGTAATGATAGAAATTTTGATAGAAAGTTTGCAGAAGGGGAGTCGCAGGAAGGATTTTAGTCCAGAATGAAAGCTCATTCTTGTTCAACAGTCCTGTTACTTCTCTGGTTTTTTTGACTTTTAAAAACAGTATGTAGAAGAAAAAAAACCCTTGAAAATGTGATATGTCTTCCTCATTGAGGTATTTTTAATAACTCAGAAATGCAGACATAATTGCTGACTAGAAACTGAAGCTAGACTTTCAAAATAAAAGAAGGGATTTTTTTTTTTTTTTTTAAGATGGCAGAGGACCTTTGGAACAAATGATCCAGGGGAGATTTTATCTCTTTATTTCTAGTGCCAAGGCTGGAGGACTTCCTGGATGCTCTCATCCATTCCATGTTATGGGCTCAATGTGTAGGAAAGTGGGTTTAAATCCAGGGCTGGGCTAGATGATCTGGTGTCACCTTCCGGCCGTAACCTCAGTGATTCCTTGGAGTGCTGGGGGAAAGCAGCTGTAACAGAACTGATGATATGCTTTCAGAATGCCTTTAAAGTTATATTCCTTGATGCTTGCAACTTCCCTTGACTACTTTAACCAGGTTGGTAATTTACCAAAGCTCTTATATAGCTAGAGCTGCTAGAACTTCAAAATTTCTGTTGCTGTTAAAGCTTGTTGTGTTTTGGAATGACCAGTGTAAGCATCAAGTGTTGCTTTAGGGAACTCTTGCAACACTGTGAATGTGCTCTTTTTGCAAGGTGGATTTAGTAACTGCCAGCCCTGCACAACATCTGGAGGATTCATTCCATGAAGATTGAATTTTCCTGTTCCTGAACATGGCGTGAGTCATGTGCTACTCACCATTGTGCTCAAGTTTGAGCACTGAAGAAAATCATGTTTTGTAACAGGTCTCTCCAGCCATTCTCTTGTGAACATCTTACTGTCATTGTGCCTATCCCTATTTTTACTGGGGAGAGATGGCAGCAGCAGTAATAGAATTTGACATACATGTCTCCCTTGTTTGCCCCTTTCCACAAAATAACCCCGCCAACCCAGGGGAAAAAAAAATAACAAGTGCCACTCTCATCTTTATCTTGCTTTGACTTGGTTCAAGGAAACTAGTGAAATAAGATTCGGAGGCTAGACCTGAGACTTGTTCAACAGTTTTGGAACCGGACTAGAATTCAGGTCTCGTGCTTGGATGTAGCTTATTAGTGTTAAAAAAGTAAGTATGCAGTGTAGCCAAAACATGCAAATACTTCTGAGGTGTCATTTTTCCCATGTATTTTTCAAAATGAGTGTTGCAATAACAAGAAACTGAAGGCAAAAATGAATAAAGGTGTCTGTGTTATCACAGATTTGTTACAGCTGTACTTGGATTGCATAAGTAATGCGTATCCTTATTGTGGGTCAGTGTGCTTTCTGGGAGGTACATACGATCAGTTTTGCGGAAATAAACCCAATAGTATTTTCATTCGTTGAATGTCTCATTAGTACTTGTTGGAATAAAAATTTTCAGTAGTTTTGGAAATGGAGGCAGCAACACGGAGAGAGAGAAGAGGGAAAGTGAACTGGAGATCAAGTTGTCAAGATTTCTTCTTCAGAAAAGTAATGGTTTGACCCAAACTAGCACTTTTGCCTAATCATGTTTTTGAAAACACTGGAAGTATGAGGGAGGGCTTATTAGCAGAATCTGTTTTGGGCTGCTTTTGACATCCTGACTGTGGTACCGTTCAGAGAGGATTTAGAAGGAAGTCTTTCTAGAATAATACCACCTCACACACATTCTATTTAGCCATAGATACCCTGTAATCAAATATTTGACAGATTCATTCTGACGGATGAACTTTCAATCATTTGTAATCACTCACACATTTTGTTGTTTGTACATAACTGATTTAAGATTAGTACAGGAAGACTTTTTTTTTTAAACGGGAGGAGGAAGATATCCAAATTGTATTGCTAGAGACTCAAGTTTCGATTAAATCAACTTGAACAAATAACATGCTTCAGATCATGTGTTAGGACAAATCATTGTTCCTCCAGTACTTTAATATATATTTGATTGATGGAGAAAACAGCATGTTAAAAAGCTAATGTTAACAACACAACTTGCCAAGAATATTCCTTTTTACCTTTGTCCTTTCTTTGCTCCTCTCTGTTTTTTTAACTGTAATTTCTAGCATCTTTTTAACCTATCAAGTTAGTTTTTGACTAACATATATTGTCTTAAGGGAAAATATTCCTGCTCACTAATGGTCACTTTGAATACTGTGCACACGAAATCTTCAGATGAGATCAAAATGAATGAGTTTAGTATGTAAGAGAAGAAGAAAATGTGCATTCATATACTTAGTAAAATATATTGCTCTGCTTTGTCTGTGGAAAATGTTTATGATAAAGAAAATAGTTTCAAAAAACCAGCCCTCAACTGCAGCTTATATGTTGGGAAAATTTTGAGAAGTAAGCTTACAGATAAATGAATATTTCTGTTAGAGAAGATAAGCGTAAATTTTAAATAGAAAGGTATGCATAAACTAAATTGAATCACAGCATAATAAAAATTTCAGTGAGTCTAGTGAGATTTTCTTTGAACACACAGCTATTTATTTAGACAAATTTGTTTTATCGTTATGTGTATAAAGAATTTTTCTGTCTGGAGTTGTTTTTATATACCTAGAGACAACAATACTTTTTTTCAGCTCATCTGTAGGAAAGTCGTCTCACTTCCATCCGATTGTGGAGTTGTTCTCATGTACTTTTTAGACTGGGTGAATAGCGTTCAGGAAAGTACTCTGGAGAATTTTAGGTACTATTTGGAGGTCACCAGGATTTTTGGCTTCATTACATGCTTCTTTCTGCTCTGATTTTGTGGGATTGCAATTTTTTTAATGTAAACTTGTTGCAAGTTTTTTTTTTTAATCTTTGCGGATTGTTGAGCATACTCAAGGTGCTAAAATGATGTGAAAGCTCAGATATAGTAACTGCCCCTGCTACTTGTCACAGTGTCCCCTCTTACAAAAAAGTTGAGATTGTTGGCTATCTCAAATTTAGTAATTCTCCGCATGTTATGCTGTTGCATTTTTATCTGCATCCTATACAATTACATGAATGCAAGTAGCACAGATAACTCTAATTACAGATGACTGCAGTTAGCCCAGGAAATAATGCAGATATTAACAAAAAAATGTTAAACTTTAAACATTTTAACTTCTTTTACTAGAAGCAGTTTTTAAAACTCTGAGTACTCCTACTAGACATCTGATTTCCTATCCTTAGGATCATCCTAGGATTTTCTGACTCTGGTGTTATTTTTTTTTTTCTTCTTCTTTTCAGCCATGAATAACAGGTACACTGGAGAAACTTGCTCTCAGTTGAAGTGATCTCCAACACAAAATTATTTTTTATCATGAGGACAGTATCCAATATAAATTTGTAGTGTAACTTTGTGATGTGAACCATGATTTGGGTTTTTTTCAGCGAAAGCAGACATTAGTATATAACTTTTAATGTACTTTCAACTCTGTTCTTTTAGGTAACTTTTGAAATGCACAAAGAGAGTCTTTCTCAAATGTACAAGGAGTACCAAGGGAAAGGAGGTGAAGGGAGTGGAATGTGTTCTTCAACTTCAATTAGAACAATCTCTGGAGTTAGCAAAGAAGCTGAAACCAAGGGCAAGCAACAATGTTTGGAGTTAAAAGAAGATGCTACTGCTCTTCCACGCATTATTGATGATGAGATGGAGTGCAGTACTGAAAAAAAAGAGACCAGTGCCTCATCAGATGGTGACCAACGGACTCATTCAGTGTCTAATCACAGGGAGGAGTTAGAGGGGCAAGACAGGGAGACTACACCAGATTTAGAAGCAGTGCCTTGTGCAGAATTTTCGCCAGAACCAGAAGCAATAAAGCCCAGCATTTCAGAAATTAGTACTGGAATAGCTGAAGCAATTGAAGATTCTCCAAGCAAAGCTCTTGAGCCTGGGGAAGAAAGAGTAGCTGTCACTGCTGCTTCTTTAGCAATACAGACCACTTTGGAAGGAGAAACTCCTGAAAGCCCAGAAAAACTGGAAAAATCATCATTGGAGGTGGAAGATGAAGATGACTTTGTTGATTTGAAAGAGGAAAGTAGCATGCCTTTACCTTCAGAAGAGTTTGCAGAAATTAACAAGGAACCTAGCTCTCAAAAAAGGAAAGTGACAAAGCAGGAAAAAGCAACAGAGAAGCAACCTGAATCTGGGCTTTTAAAATCTGAAGATACAGAAGGTGTGGATGGGAAAAAAGAAGAACTGACTTGTTTACCGGAAACAGTGAGTTCTACAGCTGAACAAGTAGTGACTCAGCTGGGTTCAGAAGGGAAAAAGAAGCTGGAGGAAGAAAAGATTCTTTTTAGTAAAACCAGAACTGCAGAAGAAGATGCAAACGTACATGTGCCAGAGCCTGCTGGAGCCTCTGAGAAAAGAATTGCCAAGCTCGATGTTTCTAGTGTTGCATCAGATACAGAGAGATTGGAGCTGAAAGCTAACACATGTCTAGAAGCACCTCTGCCTCCCAGATCCATACCTGAGGTAAATTCTCTCTTCATCCTTCATGTGTCTAGCTTAAAAAAAAAAAAAGGAAGTTCTTATTTTATGAGATGTTTGAAAGTGTGCCTATACATGGTTTGGAGATTTTAATGTGTGCGCATTTTGTGAGTTATCTAAAGAACACTTTCAACCCTTGATTAAAATAACCATAATGCTTACTAATTTGTGTACTGAAAAGTCTCTTAAAATTTTATTCTTTGTACATCACTTATGGATGCTGATGGAGGTTGAGTATTTGGCTAGATGGATGCTTTGTCTGTGGTGGTACTTCTGTTCTGAAGTTTGAAGTATAGAAGGAAATGTTCATGCATTCTGAGTCAATTTTATCTAGAATTTCTTCTGCTTCTACTCAGCCTCCCTTTTACTGTTTCAGTCTGGTCTTTTGTAATCTTAACTCTTATAATTATTGACAAGTGAACATTCCTTGCGCAGAAAAAAGTAGAGCTTTCTTTCATATCCTAATGGAACTTGTGGAAATATTTTTTTACACTAGGTACACTATATATATATATATTTTTTTTGTAAACTCTGAAATTTGACGAGGCTCTCACTCCATCATGCCAGCCTACCTTTGTGCAAGTGTCATTTAAAACTGGGCTTCTGTTGCATGCTGCAGTGCTCCACGCCTTTAGTCTTTAGTTTAACTAACTCAGCTTTTGATGGTTAAATAGTCATGTATCTGAGTACTTCCCTTCTGCAGAGATACCTGCTAATGGATGCTCTTCATTCTGCACCATTCTTCCTTAAAGGAGGAAAACAACTCTCTACAGCAACATATACTCCCCCTGGGGTAAGGCTGAGTTGCTGCTTGTGTGTACCTAGCCTGGCAGGTGTGGTAGTGAAGCCGTAGACTAGTTTGTGGTTTGGTATATCCAGTCAAGAGCATTTGTGTCATAGTTTTAGCTTTATTTGTAACCACGTATGGAGTATAAACTTGTTGAATATCTAAAATCTCAAGTCTGTTAAAGGCATTTTAGTGTATGCCATGGAAACTAATAACCAAGGTATGGGGTTTTTTTTTGTCTGCAAACTGTGTATTCAGACCTCAAGGCAGCAAGATTCTTCAGGACAAGAGCTAGCTGCTACATCAGATGGGCAGAGAAGAGACTCGAGGTCAACTGTGTTCCGTATTCCTGAGTTCAAGTGGTCACTGATGCACCAGCGGTTGCTCACGGACTTACTCTTTTCCATAGAAACAGATATACAGATGTGGAGAAGGTACATTTATGTGCTTTATATGGAACAATCTAGACTGGCATTTCAATTATAATTAACTTGAGATTTTGCTGAAACTGCATGAGAGTTTTCTTTGAATTTTGCACATCTGGTATTTTAATCATTATTCAGTAGCCTTATTTTGTGGCCTTTATCCAAGTATTCTCAGATTATTTTTTTTAAGACTCTTTACAAACATAAATCTGTATTGGTTGAGGGCCTGCACATATATTTAGACTGACTATGTTGACTACGTTTAAGTCAACGGCAGTCTTGCTGTTGATTTTTATTGGACTGTGATTTTCATGTTCCCGATAGATGGAAGGGCCTGCATCTTTTATGAGTATCTAAATATGGACTAAAGAAAAAAATCTATCCTAAATTCTGTTTATTACTTCTGCATTTACACACACCATGTTGCTGTTTTTTAGGATTCTGTGAACAAAGAGGTGTTCCATGGGTTTAAAACTTAGCTTGTAACAGGGACCTGGAATGTAATCATCAAGATGACTTGAGTAAAAAAAATGAAACTTTGAAAACAGTAGTAATTCTGCATTTAAATGTTAAAATTTAATAACTTAAGGGTTGCATCTATTATTAACTTGTAGTAGTGAATGTCAAATTTAAATAGAACCGTATAGCTGTACTGACCCAGTAAAAAGGAATGTAAGGATGAATACATATAATTATTTAAGTTATTAAAACACAATTGAAACTGAGGTGAATTTTTGTCTGACAATAATTTTTAGGCTGTGACTAAACCTCTCAAAACATCATCAGATATAGCTTAAGTGTATTTTTAGTTTAGGTTCTGTTTCAAAAATCTGTTAACAGGATTTAGGTGTTTGTGTTTTATTGTTGTTTTTTTTTTTTTTAAATTGATTTTAGAAGCCCATATTATTTGCTTTATTTTTACAAAGATTTAGGTTCAAATCTGGTTCACACTTCAAGGAAACTATTGTATTGACTTACAGAATGACTTTTGCTATAGCAAGCAATCATAGACCAGCCTATGAATGTGTCTTTATCCAAATGATGGTTAAGCACACATCTTGATGTCTTTAACAAGCTATGATCTGGAGAGCTAGAAGAACAGAAAGGAAAGGTGGTTTTAGGTTTAGGTTGAAGTACATCAGTTGAACCTTATGGTAATGCAATATTTGCTGCACTACTGCTAACTCTCTGGTTTTAGTTTTATGAAAGCATAAAAATACTAAAATACCATAGCTGTATTCTGAATGCTTTTTTTTTTGTGAAACCTGCCTTTTTCTTTTTTTTTTTTTTTGACAGCCATTCTACCAAAACTGTGATGGACTTTGTGAATAGCAGTGACAATGTCATATTTGTGCACAACACAATTCACCTCATCTCTCAAGTGATGGACAACATGATCATGGCCTGTGGTGGTATACTGCCGTTGCTTTCTGCTGCCACATCCACCACTGTAAGAAATTTCATTTTTATTTGAAAATTCATCTCTTGTGGGAGGATGCCTTTCTTTATTCAGTATATTCACTAGGTCTGTCCTTTTTGGGAATCAGGAATGCATGTGGGATATTCCACAAACATCTTTCCTTCCTTTGCTACGTCCATGTTTTCTCCAAGATAAACTGGGTGCTTGCCCTCTTTGCCTGGAGACATAAAAAGAAGTTACTTGGCTTCATTGTCCTACAGTGGTCTAGAATAGGATTCAATCCCAATAGTAATGATTGTTTCTAGAACGTGAGTAATTACTACATTTGAATGTGACTGAAAATGGCCTTCCATTTTTCTTCATTTAAGTTGTAGGAATATCACCTTTGTAAAGAAGTAAATGTTGCTTTCAATTTTTATCTATGTAGCATGAATTGGAGAACATTGAGCCAACTCAAGGACTTTCAGTAGAAGCATCTTTAGCATTTCTCCAGAGATTAATCAACCTTGTGGATGTGCTAATTTTTGCAAGCTCTCTTGGTTTCACTGAAATTGAGTCTGAGAAGAATATGTCATCTGGAGGAATTCTGCGGCAATGTCTTCGTCTGGGTAGGCAAATAAAACCACTTAATGCGCATAGGAGCTTGCTGTTACTAAATAGTTGTCAATTGTTAGCTTGATTTTTTTCTTCCTTTTTTTGTGAAATTAAGGTTAAATTTAGTCAAGCGTTGGAATATTTTATTATTTTGCTATTACTTTATTCTACAATGCATATACATGAGGTTCCTTTCCTCTTTAAAAAGTTTAGAAGAAATAATTAAGTCTAGTAGCCTGCCTGTTGTGAATGCATGTTTTCATTTTGTCCGTGATTTCTTTTGCCAAAGTGCCCCAAATAGACAAGGCTGAGAATATAGCAGCTTAAAGAAAGAGATCTTGTACTGTATAGAAACACAAGAACCTTTACAATACATAGGAGAGGTTTAAATCTTGAGGTCAGTAGATGAAGGTAAGGTGAAAACTAGAGATATAAATTTCTGAAGCGTAGGGTTCACATTGGACAGTAGTTGTATCCAATATTATATTATGTTTGCATCAAATTGGATTGAAAGAAAATGGTCATTACCTAAAAAAAAGTAATGATTATGCCAGAAATGAGAAAGCACAGGATCATAACTCTTTTCAGTTCATGCTAGTTGCGTGCTGTAAGACTTTTTGTAATGAAAAGTTTAATCTGCATGAGTGCCAGAGCAGCTCAGAGCCTCACCAGCAACTAGCCTTCCTCTCCCTTTCTAGGCAATTAAAACTTTGTGCAGGTAGAACAAGATTTACGGGATGCAAGCAGGTATAGAGGTGGGGTAGTTCTTTTTTCTTTTGAAAATAATAGTAGAAGATGAAACAGGTACAACTGCGAAGATAAAAAAAATAAGTTGTATAACTTCAGGACACTGAGTCCAAGAGTAACAGAGCATTGTGAAGCAAATTTGTTTCACTGGTGTAGCACCTGACTTTCTTCCTTACTGGTCTGTGAAACCGAGCTGTCTTCACCCTCCCTGCCCCGTGGTTGTGTGCATGGTGAAACTTCAGTGAGGAATGCTAACTTACTCACTTTGAAGTGTCTGTTAGATGTAACACACATGTTCTAATAGTTCAGTATTACTTAGTTATTAATTATTAAAGAATCTTGAGCATTGTTTTACAACTATCTAAAATTTATTGAAGAAAAATATGATTTTACTGATGTGCTAAAACTTTTTAGTTTGTGATAAACAGAAATGTGAGAAGCAGAGACTACTATTTCCTGGAGTAAGTCTTACCATTTCTTTTCCCTTCAAGTATGTGCGGTAGCAGTAAGAAATTGCTTGGAGTGTCAGCAGCATGCACAGAAGCCTATTGGAGACACTGCGAAGAACCAAAAAGCAGTGCAGGGCATTATAGGAACAGGAAAGTCTGCAGCAAAGGCAAGTATAAGACCACATTCAGGAGCACAAAAGTCAGTAATTATTACTCTGTACGGAGGGGTAAGTTTTTATACCTGCACCACTTCAATAGAGCTGAAGAGCAGGAGCACTGGAAATCCTGAAGTAGCTTTTCCAAGATGCGAGTTTAACACTTACATATTTGACCTTCCACAGTGAAATAAATCTGTCACAAGAATTTGCCAGATTTTTTTTTTCCTTTAAGATGAAATGCATATCTGATTTTGTGGTCTAGTTATAACGATGTGATATACCGTGGCTGATTGTACACACTTAATGATTCTTGGTAGAATGCTTTTACAAACAGAATCTGGAACAGTTGCTTTGTTTTTTTTTTTTTTAATAGAGTCCAGTGGACATGGTGACTGGTGGCATTTCTCCGATACGAGACCATGACAGGCTTCTGCAGGATATGGATATTAATCGGCTTCGAGCAGTAGTGTTCAGAGATATAGTAAGTTACAAATAATGTTAGTTTATTTTGTAGCTGGATTTCTGCATATATCTGTTTGCTGAACACTTGCTACGTGTTACGCAGTTTGGCTAAAATGAATTTACAAAATCTGAATGCTGCTCACAGTGGTTAGGAACATGTAATACTCTGCAGCTGTTGTAGTGTTTGGGGTTGGAAAGAGAGAGAGATGAAAATCGCTGCCTGCTGATCGGGCTCTTAGGAACATACCAAAGAGCTGATTCTGTGGAATTCTGCCTATTGTATATTAAATATGTTGTGTTTGGTACAAACAGATACTATCACGTGCTGTACATAGACTAGCTGTTTATGTGTACTGTGTATTGTAAAGATGTTTATGTAAGCTTTTTGAAGAATGAGTATCTTTCTAGCTAATTGGAAATTAGAGGTCATCTCTAATTCCTTTACTTCCCCCCCAGAGGAACCAATTTCTGTGTGTGTGCTGTAAATATGCATATGTTTTTTTGGTCTTGAATTGACTAAAAATATCTTTGCCCTATGTCAGCAACTTTATAGCTGATATTGAGGAAATTGAGATTGATTGCTTAAAAAACCCTTCTGTAAGCAAATACAGCAACTATAATGGCTATGAGTCATTGGTGGATTTGTTCTGGACACCAGAACTTATTTTACAATAATTGGACTATTTAGCAAGTATAATGATTTACACAGTGACTTTTGTTCTGTCTGGAATAGGGAAGGATCTTCATTTTTTATCTTTACAGCAATTATTGATTGAAACAAGCTTCTTTCAATCCCTGCTTCTGTATCAGTGTGCAAAATAGTAGCAGGAAGTGAATCTTCCATATTGGTGACATCTACAGTAATCCTAATGATACAATCTTCAAAATTAAGCCCATTTTGTGTTCTCTTTCTTTCTTTTAAAAAAACAACATGCACACACAACTCCTGCTTTTTTTGCACATCGAATCCACCAGCTTTTCTATTTCACAAATAAATGTAAAATGATGGAATAACTCTGCTTTCTGGCTGCTGTATTGAGCTGTGGAGAAAAAGTAGATTTTAAAAGATCTGTTTTGGAGTAGTTTTTTTCTGAGCTGCTTATACTTGCATCTAGATGTTTTATGCTTGATTTGCATGCAGTTTCTTGAGTTGTGTTCAGCACACAGAATTGTGGTTGGCATGATTTGAACCTGGATAGGAGGAATTCGGGCAGATTCCACTTAACTATCAGTACTAGTACGTCCAGTAGTATATGAACTTTATTTCAATGAGTTCTACAAATGTAGCAGAAAAAATAAGGAGGAGGTAGTGCTGATTCACTAGGTCACAACTTTATTAATTATAGATGGAAACTGTCTTCAAAAATTTATCTGGCAAGAAAATAGTTTATAATCCTTACCACTGTAACTTTTGATGAAGTCACAGCAGTAATGCAAATGCGTATTTGCCAATTCTCCCTTAAATTATACAGAGTACAGTACATCCATCTGGACAATCCGATGATGAAATAAAACCTTAACGCTGGTTCTGGATTTTGTTGCACTTCCGTCATTAAGAAGTAGTAGTTTATAAATGGTTTTACAGTTTTGAGTATGCTTGCCTGGCTGTACTTCACAGCAAACGCTGTTAATATCTTAGCACATTTGAGGAAGCGTGTAACAGAGGAAACATAAATAAATAAAGGGGACCTAGTGCCTGCACTAATTTGAAATATGTAGTCAAAACACACAAACCGTAGTCAAAGTTGTCATATTTACAAATGAAAGAATTAGTGCCACTTGAATACAGTTGCCATACTCCCCAGCTTTATAGGTGAGACAAACTGTGACTAGGGAATATTGTTCTTCCATTGTTGACGTATCAACTTACTCTCAGTCTGTTTATGGTAGCACTGGGCATACTTTACAGAAAAAAAATAAGTATGTTGCTGAAATTGTAATGGAAAAATCTGTGTCCCCCCCTTTTTTTGCAGGAGGATAGTAAACAGGCTCAGTTTTTGGCTTTGGCAGTTGTATATTTTATATCTGTGCTCATGGTTTCAAAATACAGAGATATACTGGAACCCCAGAACGAAAGACATCCACCAAACCATAGCCAGTCACTCAAGGAATTGGAGAATGAAAATAATGAAACTCCTGCTAAAGGTAAACTTAATTATTTGGCCAAATGAAATAATCTGGTGTACGCATTTTAACATTCTGCAGAAGTCCATGTAAGATTGTATAGAAATACATGCATTGTAAGCACTTGAATAAACAACATTGTAGTATTCAATTTGCCTCATTATTTGTGTGTATCTTTTTCTGATCTGAGAGGAACCTGCTCTCCAGGTTGATTTTGCTGTGTAGAGGTGGTGAATCTCACTGACGTAGCTAAGTATTCACAAATGCTTGTTGCAGAAACATCTTGTGTGAGGTTTAGTATGCATAAGCATGGACTGGAAGCTTTTTGTTTCTACTGTGAGACTGTATTTTTCTTTCTTCTATTTTTCTTTAGGATGATCAATAATTTTCATTATTTGACTGAGTCAGTATCTTCTATTTCTTTGTCTCTTGATTTTCAGATGCTATAGCTTTTCAGGCTTCTCAGAAATTAGAAGAAAGTTTTTCTGTTCTAAGCTTCCTTCCAAATACTTACAGATAATATTAAATCTCTAAGTAGGCAAGAGGAAATACAGCTGTGTTATTTCATTTGTCATGTGTTGGTGTTACTTCTTTAGGAGCATTGCAGGGAATGAAGTTCTGTTAATACTGAATTTAAAGTGTGTTTTCTGTCTTTGGTGTGAACAGATGCAGAAAACCTATCTGTTGTTCTCGGTGCTTCAGCCTCCACTGAAGATTCAGAAAGTACAGCGTCTGTCCGAAGAAGGGATTCTGGTCTTGGGGAGGAACCAGCTTCAGGGCAAGCAAACAGTTCTGATGGTGTTGCTGAAGCAGGACCGCTGCATGTCAGTGCAGGTCCGGATGCAATCAGTGAAGTACTCTCCACGCTTTCATTAGAAGTCAATAGGTCTCAGGAGGGCAGAAGTGAGGCAGGAACTGAGGATAGTAAGCCTGCATCTTCTGTGCCAGCTGCAAAAAATGTCAATGTAAAGGATATCCTGAGAAGCTTGGTCAGCACGCCAGCTGATGGGACTGCAGTGGATTCTGCTCTGCCGCCACCAGCCTTCCTTGGAGTTCTTGGTGATGGAGCTGCTGAGCAGCCTGTACAGTTCCGTTCCTTTGACAGGTAATGTAACTTCTGAGATATTTGGGCTATTTCATTTTGCTTCAGATATCTGTAAGGAACAGAAAAAATGCACACTCCAGTTCACCAAATGTACAGTGTCATCTGGTACTTAAGATGCTTTGATTTACAAGTAAAATCCTTGACTGCAAAGTCCACCGACATCACACGGGTGCATCATGAAAGTATGCTCTGCAGTTCATGGGATGCTGTGTTATGATGGAAAAGACTGGAAATGCAAAATGACTGGTGGTTGGGTTATACTTGAAGGTCTTGAAGCCACCACCTCTTTTTAAGAGTTAATTCTTCTGTCTCTGTACGTTACAGCTCAGAAGCAATATGGTAAGAGGGCCAAGAAATTCCCTAGAAATTATTGCAAGAGTAAAAGAAAAGATGAAGGGTGTAAGCTGTTCGTTTGTCTTTCCTGTTCTCCTATTCCTAACTGCAGCACTTGGAGATGAGTGCTCCTGTACTGTGCATATTTAGTCAGTTTTAAAGGACACAGGAAATAAAATGGACGTTAAATAACTTAAACTGCCAATGTGTAGATTAGCATGTGTATTGATCACAAAGCTGCATCTAGTTTGTTACTGGTTTAGTAATAGTTACAAATGGATCAAAAACAATGGTGTAATCATCTATGTGTCCTGCAACCTATAGGATACTCCCCTATTCATTTATGAAAATGCATCTGTGGTCTGCCATGTGTGGTGCTAAAGGCCTGCTTTAAATCTTTCAGCCTTCATTCAGTAGATGTACCCCAAAGCTGTTAGGTTTGCTTTGTTGTTAAAATAGCTTGTAATTTTGTTTAATTTTAATAAATATTTGCCTTTCTTAATAGTTGCTGCAGTGGATTTAAAGTGGGTCATAAAAGGTTTTTCTTTCTTTTCCTTTTAGATTGAAGTCCTTTCCTGATAAGAATTTTGGTGACCTCTCCATCTCAGTCCCATTAGCTCTTTATCTTTTTCCAAGTATAGGAACACATTGTCTTTTACTACGCTTACTGGCTTTTACCTCTCTAGGATTCCCCAAAACAAAGAACAAAAGAAAGAATCCCCTAACACCTGCATTCCT
>NW_010128219.1:30109-52621 GCF_000699245.1 Pterocles gutturalis
TAATCATATCCAGAAATGCTGCGAGGGAATCCCTTCTTACCAGTATGTCATCCTCCGCTCATTCCTGAACCTCCTCTGGCTGTGATGGCTTTGCACTCTGTGGCTGCTGTGCTCAAACGAGCAAACTGGGATGACCCAGGAAAGGAGTGCGGCTCTGCCAGGGGTATGAATGCGGCTGTCACAGCGTGTCTTCTCAGCTCAGATTGCCGTGTCCCTGGTGGGGGAGAGATGGCAGTGGCTGTCTGGCCAGATCAGACACAGATGGTGTGTGCTGGCGTTTGGCTCCCTTGCTCTTGTCTCACAGTAAATGCTGCCTTCTGCTCGTGGTGCTGAACAGGAGGACTTGTTTTGGGAGCAGCAGGAGGATGGAGTTAGAGGGGGAAAACTGGGAGAAGCAGGACACTGGATTAGGACTTGTCGTGCCTCTGTGTCCCTGCTGCTGCCCAAGTGCCTTTCAGCCCTTTCTATAGAGGCCTGTCGTTGCTCTTTACAGCAATGGGCAGGGGCTGGGACACAGCATGATGTTTTGGTCTGTGCCTGATGTTTTTCCTCAGGAAATTCTTATTGTTCATTGCTGAGTGGGAGAGATTTGAACAGCAAAATCCCACGTGCCTGGAGATCTGGTGCAGAAGTGCATGTTTCATTGAGGAAGGATTTTTGAGCTATTGCTAAAACAGAAGGTTTGTGCTGTCTGTGCAGATCTGATTGGAATTGGTGTAAAGCAGGTTAACGAGACAGGAAGTAATTGGGCACTTGCAGTCCTGGTATCTGACACAGGTAGATTACGCCTACAAAACCTTATCAGAGGAAATGGTGCGATTTAATTTGATAATATGTACATTAACGAAATACAGGGTATTGGCAGCAGCCCCTCAGTCACTTGCAGTTCTGTGTTCTTTTTTCTGGATAGTTACAAAGTCACTCAAGTAGTGAAAAAAAAAACACCTTAAATTGCAGCGTGTTTTGTAGAGCAAGTCACCGAGGAATTGAACTGCTTGCTGTTTTGCCCTTTTATTTTTCCAATGCTGCGCTGTCCTGATGCTCTCTCCTCTCCTTTCCCCACCTCCAAAGTGCCAGCCATTCTTGACCACAACTCTCAACATTCTCCTGCGTAACCTTGGGATGTCATTCCTGTGTCAGATACTGAAAAGAAGCTAGTCTGGCAAAGGAGTATATCTAGAGGAGTGAAAGGGGTGCGTGGACTGAAGCAGCAGCCAGCACCGTGCTTGTGAAGGGAAGAGCAGAGGGCAAGGGGCTTTGCAGAGGTTTGTGTAGCTGGCTGGGCTGCTGCACAGCCATCACTTGCAGGTATTAGTTTCCTGTGGCTTCTTGTGTTTAGTGGGTGGGGCTAAATACACGAGGAAAAGGTCATGAACTAGTATAAAATATTTTGTCCTTCAGCAGTTGCGCGTGACCTCAGTATGTCAGCAGCTCTGTGTTTGTATGTGGTTTAATTTTCCCTTTCCTTCCTCTTGTGGGTATGTCAGGTAGACTAAAGTGTACTTAGTGATGGAGAAGTCTTACCGCTAGTCAATGATCATCTGGTAGTGACATGCGCAATCTTGTATCCGTGGTAAATACGTTGATCTATGATGAGGCATTGTTGCTAACTAGCTAATAAATCAGTTAATCAGAAAGACGGAATAACTGCGTATATGAAACTTTTCTATTTGAAATGATACAGGCAGGAAAGTTTCATGACCACTTGAAGGTGACTGTATTTTTATGTAGTGTGACTTTGCTTAAAATACAAGTTTATGCTCTGAAAGGATGCCTACTGACAACAGCAGGAAGGAATTGCACCAGGGAAAGAAAAAAATGTTTACGAGAAACTGCAATAGATTTGCTCTTATCTCTGGAGTACACAGAAGTACTAAGGTACATGGGGAAAGTTTGGAAAGACGGGCTTTGGGATGCTCTCTTATTTTCTGTGTCTGGTTTACATTTAATGTATTGCTTGATGGCAAACACAAACTCTGTGAGTTAACTTTTTTTTTTCTTTCTTTTTAAAGACACTTTAAAAAAAAGTTGTTCCCATGTAGCAGTTTACCAGTGGGGTATCTCTGGGAATTTCAAAGCATCTCTCTGATCCTGCATTTATCTCAGGAATGCTGTGTCAGAAATCAAAAGTCTCCTCATATCTTAAGGATTATCAACTTCCCAGCCATAGCTGGAGAGTATACAGTAACAGCTCCATGAGTGAAACCTTACTGAAAGGCTGCCAGGTTGCAAGCCTTTGCAAACAACTAGGTGTATGTGTTCATTCCCATGCCAAAAATCTTCCCCTTATCTTATGTGAAGATGCAATCTTGTGATTAGTGGGTGCCAGGGGTTTATCATGGTAAAGTTCAAGACTTGTAGCAGCTTTTTTCCCCGAGATCCATAGGGACATGAATTAATGTTCCAATTTCAGTGTGTCCTAAACCAGCACTTTTCTTATTTGGTAGTAATCTTGTAGAAAAAGAGGGGGGTTAATGCGAGAAATTTAAATAAAACAGAAATAAAAACAACCACAGCTAGAATAAAGAGAGGACATTTACTTTCAGTTAGTCTAATGAAAACCATAACCTGCAACTTGCTATTTTTACTGTGCAATTTAATATAAAACCTTGGTCTCTCCTGGCTTCTGCTGCTCTTTGTGGAAACATTCAATAATCATATCGTTATAGGAAGCTGATGCTGAAGGTTCAGAGGGATGTAGGCTCTGAAATCACAGTTTTTTACCATAGAGCTTGGATCTGCAGCTAAGCTGTAACTTACAGAACAGATTTGTTAATAAGCTTGTTTATCTTTTTGGAACATGGTCTAGAAGCTCAGCCTGGGTTTACGCATTTGTCAGTCAGTGGCGTGCACGTGGCTTTGAAACGGTTGGGTGTGGCATTTCAATCGTATTTTATCCAAGTCCTTTTTTTTTAACATGGAATGAATACATTTTAGAATTCATTGATTTGGGTCTCAAGTATAAAAAGAATAAACTCATCATTGGCAAGATGAAGTCTACCAGGTACAGGTAGAGACAGAATATGGGAAGGGGGATCTGTAGATCAAGGTGCGTGTGCTGTGATGAGAAGCTCAGCTGTTTTGGCACACCAACAACTTGCATTCTGCTGGGGCTGAGGAGGCAAACCAGCTGAAGTCTTCAGCCTGCCAAGGTGATTTTCAAGTCCTCTTACAGAACTGATTGTATTGTTTTTGTCATCTCTCTTTTTTCCCCCCTGGTCTCTCTGATCCCTCACGGTTTTCGGAGTCTCTTCTTCCTTTCTCCTTGGCTGTTTCAAGGGGATGGGTATTATTTCTCAGACAGCAGTGCCCATAGAATGACACTGACATGGCAGGCTGCTTTCCTGACTCACAAAGTGGGGGCAAAAATAAGTCTCTGACGCTCTTTATTGGTCTTTTGCTCATTGCATAGGAGCCCCGTGGTGGGCATCGATCTGGTAGCCTGGAACAAGACTAACTTGGTTTTGAATTAAAACCATTATCCCACAGGGAAACAGACTGTCACCTGTGTTGCAGTTCAATGCTAAAAAATGGAATGCTAAGAATTAAATCTGTATAAATTCCTGTATGTCAAGAGCAATTAGAGCTCATCTAAGTATTTTTTTAAATTATAGTGAGGTCCTCAGTTTGGCCTGGCACATGTTGTATTAGGAACATTTGACACGCACCCAAAGAAAATTTGTAACTTGAAATCTATTTAAAATCAGTTGTAGACTTGCCAACTTCAAAAAAAATATTTAGGAAAATGTACTCAAAATTTAGGAGATATTTATAGAGGGTTTTTTTGTTTTTGTATTGAAACAGAAGAATCAGTGATCTGAAACTAAGAAAGCTTTCAATACGTGAATCCTTATAGAATTTGGCAGAAGAGATCATTATTGTGTAAGCCTTTGTCTGTGATGGCAGTCAGTGTTCAGCTCAGTGGTCTGTGCTCATTCAGCAGTGAATAATTGTCTGCAACACGAAGGCTTCTTCCACTTCAGCGTAATTGGGACTAATAGCACACTGACCTTCTGGCTAAGATGTATTTATGGTGGCTAGTTCTTACTATGCCTGACCTACGTTTATCAGTTCATATGTGGTAAATTCCTACTTCAAACCTTAAATACTTGATTTTAAATTAAAAAAAGGCAAACATCTAATATAGTCATGTAAATGAGGCAGCCAAACTCTCATTTTTACAAGTGCTGGAGGTCTGCTTGAGATGCATATTAAGAACATTTTTGATGCAATTTTTCTAGTTTATTTTGTTTTTCCTGTATCTGAATATATGATAATGGAACCCAAAAAGTATGGAGTTAATTGAAATGGTACGATAACGTAAATGTTAAGGAATAAAATGTATTTACAGTTTTCTTCCATGTGACGCCTCTCCCTGTGTGTGAGGTTGCTTAATGTACATTGTTATTCTCATGAAATTAATTTATGGTTACAGATTTTTAAAAAAATATATGATTTTTGTAGATCAAAGGAAATATACTGTAAGGCCACTTATTGATGGATATTTTATTCACATGTGGATCAATATTTAACTTTTTAAGAAATGCTTATCAGCATAGCCACAGAAAAGGACTGTCTTACCTGTGTACTCCTTAAAAGCAAGTGCTCTGTTATTTGCGAGAAGCTGAAAGCCCATTAATTTTTAAGACATTTCTGACAAATTTACCTGATTTAATAATGTGCTAAACACTCCGTGTTTTCCACATAGTTTATTTACTACAATATTTAATCTTGATTTTCCACTGTCTCACACATTCTTCCTGCCAGTTGCCTTCATTTTACTTATATTAGTATTGAAATAATCTTGTGAAAGAACACAAAGAAACACTGATGGCTAACGGCAAATATGTTTGAACACAGTTGCATTTCCACCTAAATACTCAGAGAAAATATCCTATTTCTACACTAAGAAGGAAAAATGTAGGAATATCAGAACATAAAGAAACGTGATGCACATTTATTCGAATATCTTAATTTGCTTTCCAGTATACGGTAGATATGAGCCCTGCTTTCATGGCTTGAAGGAGGACTGGAAATGGAAACTCCTGAAACAAATCCTGCAACTACAGCATTGGTCAGTTGCACCATCAAAAGGGAAGACGTGCACAGTAGTAAATATTACATGACCAATAATTCAGCCATGTGTAGCGATAAAGTAACTATGTTAGGATACTTGGGTGTTTTGGTTCATTGTTGTTGAACTGTGTTAAGAATTTCTTTAATTACAAGGTCATGGCAACTGGCCAGGAGACGGAGAGAAAGTACGTTCAGGGTTTGGGGTTTCTTTACATCATGTTTTTGGCTGTGTGCTTCAGATTGACACGGCTGTCAGGAAGAGACCTTCTTGTCTCCCCAGAAATACTGTTTGTTTTATTTCGGATAGAAAAATTGGAATAATTTCAGTTGACTGTTAAAGATCACTAAGATAAATGCTGTTCAGAACTAGAAGTCTGGGGCTAGAAAACAGCTTTATGGGGAGTTGTTTGAAACCTCTCTTTTCTTCCAAGGTTCAAATTTTTCAATGTGAACCTGCAATTTCACTAGCCCCTGTACTGTTGTTGCCTTTTATCTTGCTGAATAGTTCTAGAGCACAGCAGCCGTCTTGGGTTGTGGTGCATTGTGAAGACTCTAATCCTTAAGCAAGCTTATAACAGAGGGGACCAAGAGCTAAAATTACCTTTAAATATAGGAATTATGGTAGAATTTATGAAGTAGGGTGGGTTGTGTTTTTTGTGTTTTTTTGGTTTTTTTTTTTTGTTTGTTTTGTTTTTTTTTTTTTGTTAGCTAAGAGGTAAAACTTTTCTTCAGTGAGGTATAAGAAACAACCTAGGTTTCTCAGAAAACGTTGTGAGTGTCTCTTGCTGAAAGCATGTGGTCACTGTCTGAAACACCCATGTGTACTGTCTGTAAGGCGGCATATGTATTTTGGAGTCTGAAACGTGTAATTATTTTTATTCCTTGAATCAAAGCAAAAGGAATTATGTTGTGTAATTAGGAAAAAAAAAAAGCACCCGTGTATTAATGTTATATTCCTGGTGCTAGTAATCAAAGTATCAACCTTAAAGTGAGTGCCAGCGCTAGATAGTTAAAATTGTAATGGAAGTGTTCAAATAGAATTCCTTTTTAATGTACTTCATGGAAAGTAAGTTTTGGAAGATGACAGTAGCAGCTGTACTTGTATTCCCCAACTTGTACAGGTTTGAAGGTGAGAAGGTATAGGAAAGATCTTAAAAGGCAAAAGGGACTGTTGTGGTCCTTTACTGCTGCCTGTGTTCCAGGGGAAATGGACTGCCCTTTAAGATCTGAAATACTGGCTGGTTTGTAGTTCCTGGGGCTTTTAGTAGAGTCAGAGAGCAGGGTCAGTGGCATTCAGAGGGCACAACCATTCTGATCTGGTGTTTTGAGAGAATTCTGGAAACATAAAACTTTGCTCCAAGGAACAGGTTGCCCAGAGAAGCTGTGGATGCCCCATCCCTGGAGGGGTTCAAGGCCAGGCTGGATGAGGCTTTGGGCAACCTGGGCTAGTGGGAGGTGTCCCTGCCCATGGCAGGGGGTGGAACTGGATGGTCTCTAAGGTCCCTTCCAACCCAAACCATCCTGTGATTCTATGATCTGGTTTTACCCCCAATGTAACTTGGTATTTTCCAATTTAAATTTAATTACATGAGTGATATGTTTTGAACAGACATTACCTATGTGTGCGCAATTACCATCTACGTGCACACCGAAATTTCTTACCAAACATTCTCCCCTATCACCTTGCACCCAATAAAATTGTGTGTGTTTTAGTTAGCAGCAAATGGATAATTGTTTCTGTAACTTAGTGGGCGTGCAAAGAATATTTCCAGCTCATGCACTGTGACCCCACAGCGTCCCCATGAACAGACATACATTTGTAATATGTCTGTACAATTCGGGTTTAGTATTATTGGTCAGTATTTCTTGAATTGGTGTACAGTAAAATAACTTAAAATCTGTAAAGGAATACACCTGGGCTTCAGTCGTGGATGTTGGAGAAATGTCCAAAAGTTTGCTATGTGTGGATGCACCTTGTACACATAAACTTGTATTTATTTCCTGGCCTCTTCCAGGTGTTTGGAAGGGTGTTAGAGAATAGCAGTAACAGTTTCCAGACAGTGAATGTCGCAGCATCTTGAGCGACATAGCCCCTTCTTATCCTCGGGTGATGCAAAATTAGTTGGTAATGTGGCTGTAATTTAGCAGACAGCCTATATGAATTTTTTAGTGCATTGTTCATGTTTCAGGGAAACCGACACGAACATATGAGCGAAATTCATGGTTTAGGCACAATATCTCGACTTGGGGCTCAGGTGGTGTTGCTTCTACTTTTTTAGTGTATAGTTAACATTAGCAGTCACCCCTATAATGATATGGCATGTACTGCCTCTGAGTATGCTGCCTGCCTACTCCTGCCATTAGGGAGGGTTGATTTAATCAGGAATCTAGCTCCTGTGGCATCCTTTGGTCTGAAGAAGGGAGTCAAATCCAGTCCTTTTTTTCCCCATTCTAACAAGAACTGTTTTAGAAATACTTGACAAAACTTCCTTGGTTGCTGTTATCACACCTGAATTTGAGTCAAGTTTCTAAGTTAGTTTATTTAGAAAATGAATATTTTAAAGCTATTAAGGGAATACTTTCAGTGTGTAGCTATTGTACTGTCAGGAAAAGATGTGATTAAATAAATGGAATGTTGAGGACTTTCAGTTTACGGTTAACACCAGGTAATTAAAAGTAAGCGCTGCTGTGGGAGTGCATTATATATCAGCTGCACTGTTTACCTCATTAGCAGGGTTTTTGCATGTTTATGGAGCTAACTTGCAATTAAAAATGCCTTTAACGTATGCTTAACAAGGCCTTTTAGGTGTTTGGAATAAAGTACCACGGTGTAATGGAAATGGGTATAGCATAAATAGATGTCTTGGTAACACACGAGATAAATCTCCATGCCGAACTCGTCACTTCGCATCTTTTCCTCGCGGGTAATCCTTAGTGCTGACTAAAAGGCCTGAAATTTAACTTGTACAAAAAATGGGGATTCTCTCCAGCTCCAAAGAATGTTTTGATTTGTTATATAAGTAAAACTTGATTGCCAAGACATACTCTATGCCTTAGCTCTGTATTTAAGTTGTGTGAGTGTTGGTGTGTGCACGCGGGTGTGTTAGGATGGTTCCAGCTGTAGTGTGTCTTTCTTCCATTAGTCTTCTCTTCTGCATCAGTATACTGTCAAGGCAAACTTCAGTGTTGATAATTTATCGTAATGTTTTCATTTTGAATACTGGGATATCTTTTGTAAATAGTTGCCTGAAGTTTAAAACCAGATCTCAGGGAAGCTGAAGTAAAAAGTGAAACCTGCTGCTAGGTCACTTACCCTGGTGTTCTCCTAACTGTGTACTTGTTGGTCAGGGATTTTGCAGAAGTGGATGAGATATTTAAGCATACCATAAAAACTAAACAAGGATGAAGCATTGTTTAGGTAGATTGCCAAAAAAAATGGAAAGAGAAAACAGAGAAGGAACGGTACTTCTGCAGGACCAAAATCTAGTTTGTGTTAGATTTGTAAACGAAGATCATAATGTGTGAACCCTCCTACAGTGTTACTCACTGACTTTTTGTCTTCACCTAGGAGTGTTGTTGTACCACCGAAGAAATCAGCCGTTTCCTCCTCTACAGCTGCTATGGGTATTCCTACGAATGCTGTCAGTGTGGTTTCTTCTTTAGATTCAGCCCAAGCCCCGGATTTGTCAGGTGAATCTCCTGGTGAGTAAGGGTCAATTAACCAGCTTCTATCCCAGCCCTTCCTCTCTTGCTTCCCCTTCCTTCACCATTCACTCTGAATACAACTGAACAATCTCTTGTTGTGTGCTTTTTGTGTTGTGTGAAGGTGAGATGTTTTTCAACAGTTGTCCATATCTCAAAACACTGTAGATGAGAAAAGTTGTTTTTCAAACATTCAGCCATCAGTTGCCGTCCATTGTAATACTGATTACTGTATTATACATATATTAGCTGCTCTCTATATGGGTCTTGCTTATAGTAAGAATATTGATGCGTATTGCTGGTTGCATTTTCTTAGGGGAAAATGTGCCAATAATCTGGAAAGATGATGCTTTACTGTATTATTTTTTTTTAAACTACTGGAGTGCATGTGGTGTAACATGTCCTAAATTATCAAGTCAGACAAAAAGGCCTTTGAGACCTTTGTATCCTGCGATACTACTTTGTCTGTATCTTCATGCCATATACTCTCACACAGCAGCTTGCAGGCCTGCATTTGGTCTCTGGACCTCTAACAAAGACCAGTACCAGATACTTCACAGGAAAATAGATGTGACTCCAGGTTAAACTGGACCAATTGTCAGTGACGTTATATGGTGTTCATGAATATAAGAATTCATCCTTTTTTGATATTTTCTGTAAGTTTATCCCCCTGATCATTTCATTATTCCTAGTTTTGATACTGTAGCTACACAAATGTAAATAAATAACCTTCTGTTCCTAAATTAAAAAAATACAAAAGTAGTGTTGCATTAAAAAAAAAAAAAGCTTTGCTAAACTTTTTGGGGGTTCTCCTTTTGCATCTAGCAGAACAAATGCAAATGTCTGAGCCTGTTAATGCAATGTTTGTCATAACTTCAAGATTTCTCAGTTTCTGAAAAGCAGACATACTGTATTAACTTGTATTTAGTATAAATACGGTCTATTCTAAAGACTACTTTTTGTTACAGCTTTTTTAGTATGTAAAATACAAGCTTATTTATAAATTTTGTAGGGTTTTTGTCCAAGGATATGTGTGTTAGTGCTAAGTAGGACTGAAAATTATATACAAGTGTTTCCAATAGCTTTCGCCTGAGGTCAGGTTCAGTGTTGACGCTAAACTAATTGCTTTGGACAGTTTTTTCAGTGGGGACAAAATTGAGTAGGTTGTTTATAAGCAAGTGGTCCTTTGAACCCTTAGTCTCTCTGGTCGTTCTGTATGAGATAAATGATGTTTAACCTTATACGCTGTGTCGAAGGCATGCTTGCCTACTTAGCCGTGTTTAAGTCACAAGGTTGTGTAGGATCTCATAATTGTGCCCACGAAGTTTAATGTCAAGACTTAAAACTGATTTGCATCTTCATGCAGGAAATCTCAATCTGTGCCTGATTATTGGTGTTTCTTTTCAATGGTTGAGTTTCTTGTTTCCTGTTTTTATGAACTTCCTTCCAAATTGCAAAGACTGAGGAAAAAAATGTAATCTGTTGTAATGTCCTCTAGTACTTGTGTGTCTGGAAAGTATCTGTTGCCATCTTCCAACTGCCCATTGCATTTCTTGGGAAAATGAAAAAGGTTTTGTTCCAGCCATGTTAAAGGAAAAGAAAGACTCTTGTAATCTAGTGTGTTCTTACTCTTTGCAAAGGGGACAATCCATTTTGTTGCTGAAATGTCAGGAGGTAGCACTATGCTAGTCTAGGAGTAATGTTTGGAGTAGGAAAATCAGCTGGTTTTTAAAATGTCATGGTTCTTCAGGGAGGATTGACTCTGAGCAGCTAATCTGTATTTAAAAGAATAAAACCTTCCCTACGCTGAAATGGTTAAAAATCATTGCTAATTTGTCAACTTCTTACCTGTTTACCCAGGTTAGACATTGGCCTAATTATTACGATTTCTGGAGTGAGTATTCCCGTGTTTTTAACAGAAGCAAAGCAGATGAACATGGATTTTCATATGTAGTCAATCTTGTAAGAAAGTACAGAAGAAAAATAAGCACTCCTGTGCCTGTAGAATGTGTAAGAAATGCAGACAATAAACAATACTGATGTAGTTTGTAACTGTGTGACTTCCAGCATGTCTGGGAGTTTTGGCAAAAATTGGACATGTAATCTGAACTGATATGCATAAAAAGAAACTAATCAGGATTAAAAATAGTAGACATGTTTAGACTGGCAATGTAATTAATTAAAAGAAAAAGTGAAGGGATAAATGAATTCATGCCTTAAAGAGATTAAAATGGGAGACTGTTTCTTTTTTTCCCCCATAAAATAATGTCATGGAAACAAAAATTTTGCAGAGTTGGAGTGGTTTACACTTCTGTTGCTCATGTAAGTTGCATGCATTTAAGTTTGAGTACTGTTCTGTGTAAGGGCTTTAACTTCTTTATTTGAGGATACAAGTAGCAATAAGCAAGCTTCTTGTAAAATCAAAATATAATATATATAATTTTCCCCTGAGTTCAAATCACATGTTTTTTTACTAATATTTGTCTTTGTGCAGCAGAGAATCAATATATTGTTCTCATTTTTTTCAGCTAATGTTTCTTGTAAGTCTGTTGACTTTGTAATTAAATGAATTAAATCCTTTTTAAAGGATTTAAAAAATTGCTAAGACTAGGGGTTTATGTAGCAAATATTAACGTGGAACTTTTTCAAATTTTATATGAAGGCTATTAACATTATTGCCACATTTAAAAATAGATTTCTGCAGTTTTTCCTCAAGTCAAAAAATTTTTTCACACGAGTTTTATATGCATTTGCTTGGTATGTTTTACAATCTGATGATGCAAACAGAACCTTGATATAATAACATGTAATGCTTTACTGTGTAAACTTGGGTCTATTTACTCCAAAACAGGGATGAAAGGGAGACACAGACATTGAAGTGGGATTATACAGCAAGTGTTTTAGTTGTAGTGTGTATATAAGCATAATTTGGGCATAAGTTTAATGCAGTATGTGTACATCCTCCACCTGCAGCTGTGATGTCAGAATTGTTGGTCAAGGTAGGATCTGTGTTGGAATATAGTCAGTCTGTGGTTCCAGATGCCTCCATTGCCATTTGTGGGTGCTCCAAATTCGTCAGCCTCCTTTCCAATATTTTTTTTCCGGAAGTCTGCATCTTGCCTGTGGCTCATGGTCTGTGGGTATCTCAGATATTTGACCCTTACAATTGTCCTAAGCTCATATCAAGTGGATGTGACATGTCCTGGCCTACCGAACACAACGTGTTGACAGGTTGGGAAGATAACCATCTAAGTTCACTGTGTTCCTTGGATACTTGGGAAGAGGGTGAAAACATGTTTTGGCCTCAGCCAGCCTGGCCTTCTCACCTTTGCTCATTCAAGCCACAGAGTATGTCACAGCACAAAAAGCCTTTCCTGGAAACAGATGTGTCCCTTGTTGTCTAAACTTGCCCATCAGTGTGTTGCTGATGGTTGAGTTGTTGGTCTGCTGGAATTGTTACTCCAGTTGTTGAAAGATCTTGGAAATGAATAGAAAAAGTCAAGCCCCTTCGTGGCCCATGTTGAGCCAATTGTCTGTCCCTTATGGAGAGCGGTATTGAGCAAAAGAGCCTACTTACTAGTGATAATGTAAGGAAGGGGAATTTACTGGAGTTGTTTCTTCCTTGAATTGACTCATCGGCTGAACGTGAGATTTGATGCAGGGATTTGACACGTACTGTGTCCAGGAAGGACTATGAAAAAGGCAGGAGTAAAGTTTGGGTAGGCAGGACTCGGCAAAGTTGTCGGAGCTATTGTGAATGTGCCAGTGGGATGCTTGTATTTTTGTTTGTCGCTTAATTTCCTTTTAAATGTTTCATTTACAGTTGTTCTGAAGTGGTGCGAACTTTTTGAAACTGTTTTGCAGTTTGCACTCCCACTGATACTCTGAGTTTCTCTGTCTATATACTTGAAGGATTTCTCACGCGGTTTGTTAGTGCCTGACTCTAAAGAACTCTCTCTTCTTATTTGGAGTTCTTTGGGTTTCACTTGTTTTGCTTCTGAGCCACGCAGAGTTGCCAGCAGGATTTCTGCTTCACCTGAGCAGAGGCACGGGCTGTTCCCCAAGGTGGGAAGCCATAAACAAGGCCATGACAAACGCTGGGGTGAGAAAGAAGGTGGATGCCTGGAAGGAACCTGGGAATAAGCATTAACAGGAGATGAAGGAGTTGTGACTCCTGAATTCTAGTTCTCCATCTATGAAAATGTGAATGTTGTCCCACAGTTGGCTTATTTTGCAAAGAGGAATGGTATTGATTGGTTTTTATACATAGGTGGAAATAATCTTGAAGTCTTGCAATAAAATAGTGAGAGACAAGGTAAAGTAAGAAAAATGAATCTGAAGTGAGTTTGCGTCAGTGCTGGAGTAGTTCAAGAAATTTGCTGGATTATAGTAACTGTTTCAAAGAGAATCCTAACTTCCCAGTGGCAGTCGTTGAAGGCTAGTTACCAAAGCTGAACAACACGGTTAAAAATCTCAAATGCTAATGACACACAGTGGAAATGGTTTAATGCTGTTTCAGTAGAAAAACTCTTTTAAAGCAACTTCTCTTTAGAGAGCACACCATTGTTTCATGCAATCTGTTTTGGTTTAACCTACAGATGTGTTTATGTAACAGATCCCTTCTATTAGCTTGTAAAACCTTTCATTGTAGTCTTGCATTGTACACTTCCAGCTCAGGAAGTGTATTTTGGAATGAGCTCATTATTTTACCAGATACTCCTTTCATAAAGGGCATCAGTGTATTTACGAATGTCCAGCCTGTTGTACAAAATTGAAAAGTATGGTTGGTTAATTCAGCTCTGTTTTTTTACCTCCTCTCCATCCTCCCAGGTGAAAGTATATCACCCTCTGCTTGTGTACTGCCCACACGTACCTCGTAAGTGTATTTGCAGAAGTGTAAGGATCTTGCACAAGGAGTTTCTTTAACAGTATTTTATTGCTAAGACATTATTTGTTTAGACCCTTGGGGACCTTGAATAAGCAATAAGGTTTCACTGTAAGGGTGCTAGACAGATGATCTATTTGCATTTTCTTTTATGTTCTTGCAAATGTCTGTAAAACTGTCAGTTTGAAGGAGCCAGTTTATCAGTGAAAGGGTAAGGAAGAGATAAGTCAGTTTAGTTCCACATGTTTGAAGTAGCTACTGCACTTACCCACATGTGTGCTGTGGATAAAATATGCTACTGAAGTGCTTTCTTTTTTTTTTTTTCTTTTTTTTTTTTTTTTTTACTGAAGGCAGTAAAAATAGTAGAATAAAAAACCGCTTCTGAGTTGAAGTCAAAAAAGTATTTTCACAAAACAAAGTTTGAATGTGAAAATCACTATGCCTAATCCTATCTAAAAAACAAAACAAAACCCTGACGTTCTCGGCTGTGATAAATCTGAGATTCACCCCTTTCAGTGAAATATATCTGAGTTTGGAATGTGGATTTAGGTGATGATAAGCATGAAGAAGTTCAGGCCATAAATATACTGACATAATCTCCAAAAAGAATAACACTTGATAGAGGTGCCTGCCTTATGCTGTTGTATTCAAATTAAAAGTGCTTTTTCTGTTATATTTACAAGTTGATTTTAACTTAAAACTTCATAGAGTCTTACATTTAGATGTAATTGGTTATGTGCAATTTGTTTTGATTTCTAGAAGAAAAAACAATCATCTCCTATCATTGTTGTCAGTGATTTCCTTTGCCTCCTACTCTCACCATTTTTACCAGTGCCATTGTGTGGAAAACCAGAAAACCAAACACCCCTCCCAGCCCCCCCACCCCACAAAATAAACAACAAGCCCCCAGTTACGCAGGGTTGAGGCATGTCTTTCTGTTAGCCTCGTGATGGCTATTATGCCCTTTCATTGTCCTTGTAGATGTTTCCCTTGAATTTTTTTTCTCATTTTTTCCTTCAGTTGTTTTGCTTGTGGCCTAAATATTACATTGAATTATTTTCATCTCCTTTAATTGTAAAATTCATGCTACTGTGCTGCTCTGCTAAAGTCTTATTTTTTACTGATAAAGTGATGCTTGATTTTGCTACATGTTTAATGTGGTGGGATTTTAGTTGTATGTACTTTTGACCTTCCAACATACCCAGTAATTAGTGGATTGCTGGGCAATATGTAGTAAAAAGCATGCAAGCGTTTATTTAACAAGACTTTCTACATGTGGAGAGGACTTGCTTATTTTGAAGGCTTTAGGTGCCACTTCAGGTTTGTATTCTGTGGAGGTACCCAGATCAGTGTGTGGATTTCCCCTTAGGGGCGGTGTGCGGGCTTACGTCCGCTATGTGGATTGAAGAATATTTTCAAATTAGAGGGACTTATTTAATGAGAATAGGGGTGGTGGGCTTTAGGGAGAAACCTGAGAATTCTAGTGAAATGATTTAAATATAAAAGCTATCATGAAAATAAAATAATTTTTTTCAAGTCTTAGTCTAACAGGCAGCAGAGAGGTATTGTGCACACTTAGGTATGGATGTATATAAGTCAGAAAAATGAATTTTTGTGGCTGTTAAGTATCCCACAAACAGCTGGAGTCTTTGGAACCACTAAATCATGTGGCATGTTGCTTTCTGTGGGCTTTGTTTCGTTTTTCTGTCCAGGAGGCTCTGTTCTAATTTTTAGCACATCATGTAACTGCTTTTCCATTGAGAATACCAAAAATACTTTCTGGTGGTTTAACTATGTAAAACTAGATCTTAAACTGAATGATATCCATGAGAATATTGAAAATGTTTGCAGAAGCTAGACATCCCCGTTGCAGTTTTCAGAAATATATGTTTGATTTGCCTTTATTAGATAAATTATTTAGGAAACAATGCCCAGCAGATCCGAGTTCCACCTTGCTTTCAGCTAACACTTTTTTTCCCCAGCTTTCTTGTCCTTCATTTTGTATGGCCCACCCAAATTTCTTTCTGACTTCATAATCCCATACAAAAGTCAAAATGAGAGCTTCATGGTGCATTTATGAAAAGCTTAAGTGAATCATGTTCACAAAGGTATCTCCTACCTATGAAGGAAAAAAAAATAAATAAGAGCAAAACTTTTCACCATCTTGATGCATTAGTTTCGATTATTAGTTTCTGTGCTGCCTTTTGAAGCCAGGTTAGAGAAAAACATCTTCCCCAGACAGAAAAAAAATAATACATTTCTGGGGAGAAGCTCTGTGTATCAATGATTTGGAGCAGAAGTTTGAAATTTGTCAAGAAAAATAAACTTGGTATCTCCGGTATCTGTCTATGGCACTTCAGTCGAGTAGAAAGACTTTGACAAGTTGCAGTTGACACATTTTGGTAGGCGCTTTCAAGATCTTAGCACTTATTTCCAGACAGGTTGCATTTATAACTGAGCTCACTCCAGTGGAGACGGGATGATCAGGAGTTTTTCTGTAGTTACAGTTCTGAGAAGGGTCGTGTCTTTGCTAGGGTAGATGTGAGAACTGAAATGATTAAAACTCTTTTCTTTCATGCTTTTTTTTTTTTCCTTTCCCCCTCCTCTCTGCAGTATAAGAATCTGGAAGTGGCGAGGTGAGAGGAAAGAGAATAGGACAGGGCCTAAGGTTGGGAAGAGATAGGATTGCAGATGGACTAGAAGAGTCGTGCTCTTGGGAAATGCACAGAAATCTGTCTGCTAAGATTCATTCCTCTCTATAGGATGGAATGCAATGCAAGATTTGTGAGTCTCACCATTCCTGGCCTGGCAGCAAATATCTGTGAAATCTCTGCCTGTCTTGCTTACCCCCTCTCCATCATTGCTGATACCAGTCCATACTGCAGTAGGGAGGCTGTATTTCTCTTTATAGACTGAACAGCAGAATTTAGTATTTACAGATTCCTACTCTGCTGATGAGAGCCATGCAGTGCCGATTTAAAATAACACAATTGCCTTTTTTTTTTTTTTTTGGTAAGCATAGGATAGATAAATTGACCCAGTCTTCCATATCAACCTCTGAATAATTGATATGGCAAAGTTAATAACTCATAAATGAGGTTATACCACCGCTGTCACGCTAATGGTGCTGGCAGTGCAATGGAGAATTTTATTAGAGCTGTCTTTGTCAAAGTCCCGGTGTCACAAAAATTTAAGCCCGGCTGTTGAAAAGTACCCACTGGTTTTGTGTTCTGCTTCATTTTGACACAAATAGGTCTTAATTTTAGATAGAAAATTAAGAGTTTTCTCTGTAAGTTACTTAAAATTGGATGAGCACTTCCAGTAACCAAAATAAATGCTTTAAAATGTTACCATTTGGCTTTATGTTAGCATTTATTGGTTATAGTCATATATATTCATAGACTACAGGGGTGTTTAGTGTGCGAGACATTATTTGCATTCCCTGCTTAAGGTTGTAAGTGTTCTTAAATTCGTTTTGAGATAATCACGGTTTGTAAGGTCAGAAGGGATTACTGCAGTGTGGTCTGACTTCCTCCCCAAGCAAACTGCAAGGCTTCCTTGAATTGCTTTCTGTCTGTGCTACAGCAAAATTTAAAAAGCTTGTCGTGGCGTACCTGGTGAGTACAAAGGTAAGTGAACAGGAGTCTTATGGCAAAAAAGTTGGAGGTACAGAGAGGCGAAAGGGTTTACTTGGTCTCACACACACTTGAAAACAGGGGCTTCTCAGAGATTGAGGCTTTGGTTTCTGCTCTAGTTGTCTGGCCTCTGGCATGTTTTCTTATATAATTTGTGTATTTATTGTTTTCTCTTGTAGGAAAGGGATCATCTAATTCCAAATTGCCGTCTGTCCCTGCAGTTTCTTCAGTGCCTGAGGATTCCACTTCAAATATGAGGTACCTTCTTCAGTTGAACATCTGTGTGCTGGCTCACTCTTTTGATATTAGAGTTGATGTTCTGATTCCACATTTTAAAAAAAATTTCACTTAATGTTGTTTTGCTGATGTTCAATACCTAATGAAGGTTTGGGAAAATGAGTGTTGGGTTATTGATTCCTTCTTATACATCTGTATCACTTAAACATTGCCAAAAAATTATACTCCTTTCTGAAAATTTTCAGCAGCTTCTTTCTTTTTTGTTGATCACGTGTCTTTCTACTAGTATTACAGACAGGCTTGAACATGCTTTGGAAAAAGCTGCCCCACTTCTGAGGGAGATTTTTGTGGATTTCGCTCCCTTTCTTTCTCGGACTCTTTTGGGCAGCCACGGGCAGGAGTTGCTGATAGAAGGTACAAGTAAGTTTCCATTTTAAAAAAAGGGTTTTGTAATGTGTGTTTTGTTTTACCTTGGAGACTCCAAATTTCTATATTTTTTGCTGCTGGCTCTGCCTTAGAAGCTTTCTTCCTGCGTTCCCACACAGTGCTGTCCACTGCCTCTTGTTCCTTCTGTCTTGATTTCTCTGAGGTCGCTGTCATTGCCTCCTCATCTGTGCCATCTCTGCTACCTCTTTGCCTCCATCTCATCTCATGGTTTCCTATATCTCATTATATGGGACCAACTGCTGTTGTCTTTTCCTTAGTTTAGAAGATTCAAGTACACAACAAAGATCATGGCTCTGCCTGGTGTTGGCTTAAAATGATTGAGCTTGAGATGATTGAGTTTGCTCTCTGCTGGTGGGTTTCTCAAAAATGAGGCTCAGTTCTGTAATGCAGACATGGATGTCCTCAGTTTTAAAAAAGCGCGTTGATTGGAACACTGTGAATTTAGTTGTGAACACCAATTCTTCAATTTTCTCACAATTTGGTTAGATCACATCGATTTCTTTGTCCACTGGTTGAAAATCGCAGGTTTTTGTCCAGTTAAAGCGGCGAGGTGAATTAGAGCCTGAGCTTGTTGCAGCTGGCAGTAACGCAGCACTCCCTTGTTAGAAGCTCACAGTTGCTTAACTTGAGCTGATCACTTGCGCGTAAGCTGTATTTGCACTAATAGATCCAGTTATTTCCTATGGAATGAAAGTTCTCTTTTTAAAACATTTTTGAAGCTGCTTGTTTCCTCGGTTAGGACAGGTGTCCCGTATGTAGTGCTGAACGCGGTCAGCATTGTCAGGATCACAATGAGAGTCTCCAACACTGATAAGGGTTTTTCTGAAGACTGCTGGGATAAAAATGGAGACTTCATTAAACTTCACTGAAATTAAAATTATTTAGTTTAGGACTTTAGCTCGCGTAGCTTTTGGGGTAGGAAGAAGTGGCAGGAAGAAGTCTATGAATTGTCTCCTGTGAGACTGAAAAGGATGGCGTTCTACTTTGGGTTATACATGTGAGCATCGCTTTAGCTGGTAAACATTTTAATGGAAGCTGCCTTGTGAACAAGTTTATTTCATTCATTTAATAAGAAAACAGGAAAGAGATTCTTCTCAAAGCTTTATTTGCAAGGGAAGTAAATATCCTATTTAATTACATTTTCTTCTCTGGAGATAAAGAAAAGATAATCTGGTTTCTAAGTATTTTGACTGTAATATAGATTATATACCCAGAGAGATGTGTATTTCATAGAGTGGATAACCAAAAAAAAAAGCAGAGAAATTATTCTGAATTGTCTAGACAAAAGTAAACACACAAAACCAATTTTTGGGCCTAAAAACCAGTTATAGACAAACCCAAAACAAAATGCAAATACTAATAACAGTCAAATGAGTTTATAAACAATTGAGAATATCTAGTAGGTTACTGCTTGTGCTTCTGCTAAGGTTTAGTGCGGGGTTAAGGGTCAAAGTACTAATAAGAGTGTTTGGGATGTCTACTGCCACAAAACAAAATGGAAACTTGATTGATAGCTGGAGGCTGAAAGGAGAATGCGCAATGGAGAAAGCAAAGGTCAGAAAGCCATTTCCCTTCTCTGCATATATAATGACCCAATCCTTCAAGAAATGGCAAAATGTAGATACAGTGGATTAATATAACATATGTTAACCACACTTCTGATCGTTCTGAAATACAAACTTTTAGGAAACGGTGGATGATAGAGGCAATGTGTTACTATTAGCTGCATCCTGAGATGCGAGGCATGGAATTCATGATCTCCTCACATACATACTTTTATTTTGTGCTGATAAAGTACAAAATTGAACTGTAAGTGGTATGAGAATTTCAGCTTTCTCTTAGACTGTCAAAATGCTTCTGATCTGTTGCACTTCACAATATTTTCTGTGAACAGCTGGTGCCATACAAGCATGCATTTACGTATACTGTTTTTTCCTTTTGTAGGTCTTGTGTGCATGAAATCCAGCAGTTCAGTTGTGGAGCTGGTGATGCTGCTTTGCTCTCAGGTGAGGTTTAAGTGACAGTGTTGTCTGAAATTGCTGTCTGTGAGCACAATGGAAACTACAGTTAAAATTGGGCTTGAAATTTAAGATTATGTGTAGTAGGTAAAAAAAGATAATGTGCAAAACCTTTTGATTAAAAAAAAAATTCATTGTAATTGTGTCTATTCGGTAGGAAAGAGAAGATACGAAAGGTTTTATGTTACCTTACTGTTGAGCATTTATATAACCTTGATCCTGGTCTGCCTAAGTAATTCTATGTTGTCATTTTTGGAAGATAAAACGGGATCAATAAAATATTAAGGTTATACAAACAGATTGATTTCTGTATCTTGGCATGCTGAATCCTCTGGGATGAACAGAATTTTTCCTTTTGTGGAGAGGTTATGAAATGAGTGATAAATACTTCTGAAACCCTGTCATTCTTAATTGATTTGACACGTGCTAAGAATTTGAGAAAAATGTAAGAAAGCAACCTTGGTTGTTAGCAGTTTGGGGAATTCTATGTTCCTAAAGGCAAAGTCATTTTAGGTATTTAAGAACCTGAGTATTGCTCGTTCCTGTGGTTACAAAACTGCCAGAGCCTGAAGAACTTTCTTAAAATTGTGTATGCTGTATTATATTATTTTCTTTTTGGGTTTCTTGCTTTCTTCTTTGTAATTAAAGGGAAGACTCTTTTTATTGAGTTTTTCTTTTGGTGCCTTAAAAATGATACCTTTCTGGTAGTAAATTCCCCTACTTAAAACTTTAAAATAGCCTTTTTTAATGGGAACGGTATTGGTCTGGAGGTCAAGGGTTCTGACCCATTTCAAAACCTTTGACCTTCATTTACGACCCTTATGGTTTGCTTGCCTGACGAATAAGGATAATGCAAAATTAATGCTTCTTCACATCGATTTATTCGTTTTAGTGCCTATATTGCCAAATTTATTTAGAGTGTGCTGATAGACATTTCATGAATACAAATGAAAGAATCATAGAAGGTGTGAAAAATCGATAGTCTGCGTTGTCAATAAAGTGCAATAAGAACAATTACTTCTGGAGATTACAGCTAATAGATTTTACAATGAACTAGTGAAGAGTAGTTATGTTTTCTGGTGAGCTTATTATTAATGAATGTAGCTAGAACTTTACTCATCTAGTTTTCCATCTTCCTGAGGAAATAGAATATGTTTTCACCCTGAAAGGAATTTAATTTTCCTTATGGAATTTTTGGAATTTAGAGATGGTTGTTTTACATCCAGCAATACTGGAAGTGGATGTTGTTCCCAACTACTAGAATGTGAGTTTGCTGCTGATTTAAATTAAAAAAAAAAGAATTCTTGCTACCAAGAAATCCATGTACAAGTTTTCCTGTTCATTTGTTAATGTGTTAGAGTAAAACTAATCCCAGTATTACATATATGCCTTATAGCATGGTATTATGATTTTAAAAATTAGTTTTTGGTGTCCCTGCTGCTTGTATCAGTGATGAGTGGTTGACCTTTCCTTCTTTTTTTGGTAATCTAATCTTTTTTGAAATCATGTTGTGCTCTGTACTGTACGTCGCTTGTTTGGTTTTGGGAAGTGGAAAGGATAAGGAATAAATGACGTGCTCTAATGCATCTATTTGTCATATGTGTCACAATGCCACTTAATGCTAATCTAATCAAATTGAGGATCTGGGGATTGCTCAGCAGCGCTAGTTGCAGAGACTGGGGTTGTTCTTTGTGAAATAGTAGAAATAAAACCAGGAAAATCACAAAGACCTCTAAGTCTTTTTAAAGTTACATAGCAGCTGTAATTTTTGGCAGAATATGAAAAATGATGTGAGAAATGAATCTAAAATTAGCTCCAGATGTATACAGATTGTTCTGGGGTGATAATTACATTTTTCACTTTGAATTTTCCTAATTCAAAGAGGTCAGTGTGGCAATCACAGAAGTGATTTATTTTGTTAAGAAGTGAACTGTCTTTTGCTACACGAAAGCTTGAGAGATATGAAATTGAATTTCAAGCCGGCATTTTACAGATACTGGGAGGAGATGGGGTTGAGCTTGATTGATTTTTTTTCTTTTTTTTTTCTTTTTTTTTTTACCCCCCTCAAGATAGAGTGGGAAGTGAAGTGATATCCTTTTGCTAAAATTTTAATTAATTTTTGAAGAGGAGATGGAGAGGATGAAGTGCCAAAGATCAAAAGATCAGGTCAAAAACTAGTTTTTAATCACATAAATAATGTGGCATAGTTACAAAGGAAGTATCTGCAAATTTAATTTAAAACTTCACAAATTTGTCAGCCATCATTTTATGAAATTGAAAGATTACTCTGATTAATATCTTTAGTGTTTTTCATGCTAACCTCTTTCTGAAAATTTATTATAAATGTATATGTGATGTAAGCACTTGGATTGCTTTTCTGAAATATCTGAGTTTTTTCTCATGTTTCTTTAGATCTGTGGCTGGAATATTTTTTTTCTCAAAGTGCAAAAGGAGAATAATATCTCACAAGTAATTTTTTCATAAAATTTTGAAAATAAAGACCTTTCCCTGG
>NW_010128219.1:52652-90538 GCF_000699245.1 Pterocles gutturalis
GATTAAAAAAATTCAGCAGATACCATTCTATGAAAGTGTTCGTGACACCTGCTTAATTTCTTCTCTTGTTTAGAGTTGTTATATGTAGGCATATGGAAAAAGGGCACTGCTTTTGTGTGGTAGTTTTGTGTGTATGTGCCGATACCCTGTTTTGTGTTTAATGCAGGGTAAAAAGAGAAACAGGTGGTTTGAGATACAGAGCAAAGGCATTTTCTAAGACAAAAACAGTTGTGGTTTTTTGATAGACATGCTACATTTTGAGATGTCTCTGTGTGTATGCTTCTGTTTATATAAATCTATCAAAACATAAAGAAATCCTTCATTTAATATTACTGCAAAGTGTTCCTGCTTATTTGACATTAATATCATTTTTGAAAGAATCGACGTTGCATTCAAGGCCACTTTATAAAAGCGTTGTGTTGCTCATCCTAATTCAGTCTGACACACATTCCAATAACACTACCTCCCTTCTAGGGTTTAAAACTAAATTTATGGCTGAGCATTGTGAAGTGCATCATTTAAAAATGGTTTCAACCCAAAACATCTAATAAATAAATAATGTGTATGGCTACTCAGTAGCAGACTTTCCAGACTAGAAATCATTCCATCGGATACTCAACAGTCCACTATCGGAGAGGGCTGTCAGATAAATCTTATAGTAGCTGCATTCATGTCCTGTAAATCACATGTTATTGTCTGAGCCTTCTGCCAGGTCATCTATTCTTTTCCCATTTATCAGAAATGTGTACAGTACAGCGAACCTAGAAGCACCATCTCATCTGGCCTGGCATCCTGTCGGGGTAATTAAACCAGCCAAACGAGAGAAGTCCTGTGGCTAATATCCCTTTTAAATGGGTGACGTCAGGATGTTCAAGGTGCTCGTGTGCTGGTGTGAGACCAGGCTTCTGCGTGGGGAAACTGTGAGATCATCCCTGAATAAAGCATTTTCACCCAAAAGGACTCTCCTTCATGCCTAAAATGCAAAGGGGCATGTAGGAATCAAGTGCCTTTTTATCCATAATGTGAACGTGCTGCTGTGCTTCCTTGCAGCTGTCACATGTTTTCTTGAAATATATGGCTGGAGCAGGAAAAACTGTGATCTTCTGTGCTCTCTCAGGAAGTTATTAAAAGCATTTATCCATTGCCCACACACATGAAGCATTTGTCCTGTTATTGTAACTCCAAGGTGAAAAGGTACAAAAACAGGTGAAATAAGTTTCATATTTTTCCTTGATGCCTTTGGATTTACAGAATTTGCAGCACTTGAAAAATTCTGTCTCTTTCCTTCTGTAGTAAATCAACGGAATTGTCAGTGGAGTATGTGTAAGAGAACTAATTAGGTGGTTCTTGTCAGATCCGTCTTTGACTTAAGAGCTTTTTTCCTACTGCACCTACATTTTCTAAGCCATAAAACAAGCTTACACTAAGTGACTCCAATACTGCTCAGCTCTCGTGTAATTTTCTAAAATTGGTGCAGTGCCACTCAACCTTTTTAAAAGTTTGCAATTAAAAATTAATTAACTATGCGGCAACTTTTTTGACCCCTCTGCTGCCACTACCCACATGTACACCCTGCTTGCTGGTTCCTCCTTCCTCTGCTCCCTGTTGTTTCAAAGGGATTAAGGGCACATTCTTGATAGCTGATGGCATATATAAAACCAAACCCAATGTTTTAATATGTTTAATCTCTAGGTATTTTATCTTCCAGAAATATTAATATGATATATTGCAATACAACTCTATAGCTGTAGCTATGAGATTTATATTGGCCCTTGATAAAGTGTATCTTTCATGGGGAGATGGAAGAGGGAAGCATCAGCTCTGATACTCCGGGTTTTTTGTGTGTGCAATGATAGCATCTGCTCATAGGGCCCAATGAAATATGGTTACGGTTGAATATGCCGTGCTTTGTGCTGATGGTTTTGGGGGTTATTTGCTGGAGAGGAAAGCATTATCCAAGGCAGCGTGTGTGCATCTTCAAAATACATCAGAGGCTGATTAGTAGTAGTAAGGTAGAAAAAATTACACTGTGAAAGTTGGTCTTACTGCCTGTGTAGGCAAACTCACAGGTCTTCAGCTCTCTTTTTCTTGTATGATTATACGGTAAAATGTTTGCAAAAGGTTTTTCTTTAGCGCGATCTTTCTTTCAGATGCTATTAAATCACTTTGCTAAGGGATTCTGTTGTTCATAAGAAGTCAATATTCGTCTTTTGCGTGGGCAGTATCTTGGTTGCATCATATCTCTTACTCTGATAAGGAATCTTAATTATTTAAACCATATCAACCTGTGCCATGCAGTCACGCACCCGTACACACATGATGATAGAGGATTTCTCCTAAGGGAGAGCAGTATGATGGGAGTTAAGATTTTGAGTTTTCAGCAATATTTTTGCACGCACGCCCCCCTTCCTCCCCCCCTAGTGCTTAAGCGTTTGTAAGATGCAGTAGGACCTCCAGGCTTTGCTGGGCATCCTGTGCTCAGAAAAAAGCCTCGTGTCAGTGATCCAAATTCAGTACCTCAGGGATGGATTTCGGCAGCACGTGGTAAGCCTGGGAATTACTCGGAGGTTTGAGCTGATGGAGAAGGTGGCTGGTTTTTTGAGAAGATGGAACAGTGCTTGTTACTGGCAGAGGGAACACATTTCACTGGTGCTCTGTAATCTGCACTGGTTCCTAATTGATTTTTAAGTGCAATTTGATGTGATGGATAACTATAGTGATGGCTAGGAAGTTGTAATTGAATTTGGGACAGGTTCTCTAAATTAAAGTTATGTCACTATGATACCATGGCAGCTGAACTCAACAGAAGCACCAAAACTCTAACAATACCGTGGTTTAGATATGATGAGAATAAATGCTGTTTGAATACTTTTTATATGTCCCAAGTGTTGGATGATGACATTTTTATCAAGGTAACATTTTCCCATCCAATCACTTTGTGTTCCCATAAGTTTAAATATGATCTAACAATCATTTAGATCCGTGATCTAAAAAATGTGTATGTTTTGGTACAGAGGGCAGAATTTGCAGGGATTTTATAAGCTGCCAAATGACTTTCTATCAATTTTAATGCATGTTCTACTTTTCTTTTAAAGGCCACTTGGAAGATATTAGGAACTGGAATTTTTTGTTTTATACAGTGTGAACTTCTTCCAGTAGGATCTTGGTTTTTACCAAAGATGAATGTAGCTGTATTTGAGTAAAAATACATTTCAGTAGTAGATTTGTTTCTCGCCATTAATCACAAAAGCAAACTTTATTAGGCAAATGAAAGTGACTTAGGCCTTAACAAATAAAAATAGAAAAAAAGCACTTCGCAGGGTCTAAATGTTTAAGTTCAGGGGAAGATGTTGCGTGAGTCATGCCTGTAGGTGTTTGTGTCGTATTGCTGACTTTCTCTGCAATGTTATGAAGTTTTCAGTGTTTCCACTTTAGTATGCAGGCACTGTATTGAGATGCGCAGAAAAATACTTCACCTGTGGGTGTGCCAGAGACTTCACACTGTACTTTTGTTTGGTTTTTTTTTTTTGTGTGGCTTGTGGTCTTTTGAAGAATTTGAAAATTTGAAGAATATCTGCCAGCCTAGCTTTCTGTAGAGATGAGGAGAAGGAAGTGAGAGCATTCAAGATCATCTTATTCTACTATGGATTGTTTAGATTCTGAAGCTGCCTCAGGTCTACTTCATGCCAAGTGGAGCTAGGCTTAGTGATAAAACTGTAAGTCCCAACATTTGAAAGTGTGGGATTGCCAAGCGTGTTATTAATTATTATTCAGGCAGTAGTAGGAACATTCCTAATGCAGTTTTGTAGCAACGCATGGCCCTGGTAACTGGTATATGAGGTGGAAGATTCTTATCCTATTATTTAAGACGCTATTGAATGGAAAGGAGGTGGGAAATGCCTGAGCTTTACATACAGTGCTACTTCAGGATATTTTTGGTGATTTCGCATTATAAACTATTTCCTCTTTAGAAACTCATGTAGTTGTTATTTTCCCCTGTGATGTATATTTTTATCTACAATGACTTAGTTTTGCAGGATGGAGGCTGTGGTCAAAACTAGAGAGAGTGGAAGATAGATCCCACAGTAGCCAGAGGCCATGCTATCAAAGTGCTCTCCTGGGATGGAAGAGACGTTTCAGTTATTGTTTCAGGTAATAGTTATTATCACTAAGTGGAATGATCTGTCAGAGGGAAAATTTCAACAGAATCCTCCCAAAGTAGCTAGTAGTCCAGAAGCTTCAGGGCAGTTAACAGGAATGTGGAAGAGTCCAATTTTGAAAGAAATTACTCTCTCTCGATCTGTAAAAGCAACATGGTGATTCACTTGTGTTGTCTCCAGTTGCAGTTTTCTCGTTTGGTTATGACGTATGAAGACATCGGTTCTTCTCTGTGAGGTCTTGGGGATAAAGCTTAGGGCTTCTGCGTTCCCCTGCATTGCAGGGCACTTGGTACCAGCACGGTGAGCTGTCTGGCCAGTGGTCAGTGGGATTGCCTCTGGAGAGACTGAATGGAAGGCCTGGCAGGCGTGGGAGGGCACAGGCTGTGGGATCCGGACTCCTTAAAAAGCAGTCCTTTGGTGCTTGGATTTTAGAAACTGTCCTGTCCATCAGTTTCCTTCTAACCAAACAGAAGGTTGAATTCTCAAATCTGCTGCCTAGATCCCTTGGATTCTCTGTTCCACTGGGTATATCTGGGGGTTTTTTTACGCATAATGTAGCTTCTTCCCTTCTGGAGTGGGAGTTATTCCCCCATGTCCGAGGATCTCACTTTGGGTGCCTATACTGGCAACTTTCGTGGTTGCTTTACGTCACTGAGCAGAGTGCTCAGAATAACTACAGATGGATTACTTGTGCTAAGGCTATTTTGCTGCTTGCTTCATTGGACTATGTTATACATTCTAAGCGTTTGAAGCTGGAGATCAGTTTGGTAGCTGTCTGAGGTACAATTCTGATAAGATTGAAATAAATGGAAACAGCTGGGAAAACCTTGCCTTTGAACCGGAGTATGTTGAAATTACATTTTAAATTAGCTGCGTATGTTGTTTCTTTGACTTAAGCAGTATGTGTATTTTGTCTCTACAGAACTAGGTTCTTCTAGTGTGTTCTGTGTGAAACTCCAGGATAATGTAAAGTTTGTCTGCTGGAACTAAACTCCTACTTTGATTTTCTGCTGCTTTCTAAATTGTTGGGAAGTTTAATTGCCTGTAATTGCCTGTGGTATTTAACCGGTTGAATTCCATGGAATTGCTTGGGCAGCTCTCTAACATGGTTAAATAGGAGTCTCTTGCAAAGGTTCACACTTCTCGGAACCCACCTTAGTTTGCTACTCTTAAGATATGTTTTAACTCTCTCTTTTCTCTTAGGTGTAGTAGCTGGCTCCAGGGATCACGTGCTTGGTTTACTGTTAGTATGCCCTCGGGATAGGGAGTTTAAAACGTCTGTGTCCATCAGTGGCTAAATTTTTAAAACATAAATTCTGAAGTAATATGATTTCTTGCATGAGTCTATGAAGTGGATGTATATTGACAGTTTGCTTAGCACTAGAAAACAAAGAAGTTTATAACTTTGCTTTTGCTGTAAGCATGGAAATATCTTGGGATGTGTTGCAAATGATTTACCGATACTGGAAGAATAGGAAGTGACTTTTTCTTCACTTCATGATGCAGTAAACACTGTATATCTTGACAGGTAATGGTCACAGTCGTTAAAATGTGTGAGCCTGTGCATGTAGAATCATAGAATCACAGAGTGGTTTGGGTTGGAAGGGACCTTAGAGCCCATCCAGTGCCACCCCCTGCCATGGGCAGGGACCCCTCCCACTAGCCCAGGTTGCCCAAAGCCTCATCCAGCCTGGCCTTGAACCCCTCCAGGGATGGGGCATCCACAGCTTCCCTGGGCAACCTGGGCCACTGCCTCACCCCCCGCACAGGAAAACATTTCTTCCTCAGATCTCATCTCAATCTGCCCTTTTTCAGATTAAAACCATTACTCCTCATCCTGTCACTCAACTTCCTCATGAAGAGCCCCCCCATCTCTCCTGTAGCCCCCTTTCAGCACTGGAAGCTGCTCTAAGGTCTCCCCGGAGCCTTCTCTTCTCCAGGCTGCACACCCCCAACTCTCTCAGCCTGTCCTCGCACGGGAGCTGCTCCAGCCTCTGCCCATCTCCGTGGCTCCTCTGGCCCCGCTCCGACAGCTCCGTGTCTTTTTCTCCCGAGAGCAGGTTAGAGGGGGAGAAAAATAGAAGACTATCTGATATGTTATACTTCTTAAAATGGGTTTGGTGTTTCTGCATATTAGATATAAATAGTCATCATAGCTATAGAAATGGCTTCCTAACAAAACCTTTTATCTAGGCCTACTGTGAAGTGCCCTCTGCAATTTGCAGCTGCTGTATTTTGAAGTGTTCAACAGAAGCAGGCTGTATCAGCTGCAGCTGCAAACTGAGAAAAGTAACGTGAAAGAACCAGTGGTTTCTGGTTCATGCTATAGAGCAGTTTTCCTGGAAGGTAATTGTGAGCTTTGTGGCTTTGAACAAAAGAAAAAAAACCCCACAGTTTTAAGGAAATTGGGATGGATGTTAAGTATTAGACTGAGAAGGTGTGTAGAGAGGTACCAGTGGGTAGGGGTGGTAAAGCTGTGATATTGTGGTGAGGACTGATGTGAAGCGTTGTTTCTTGGGACAGTACACTTGGTAAAGTGAACATGACTTGCAGGCTTTGGATAGAGGAATGGATAGAAGACAGGGTTAAAAACCACAAAACTGTTCTTAGAAATATTATGCCATGCTGGAGTAGAGAGAGTTGAACTTTCCTAAGGTTATCTTACTAAAACATAACTGTTACCTACAGTGAAGTTCTGGGGTTGTTCTGTAGGCTTTTCAGATATTATAGGCTCTTACTAAGGAACTTCTCTAGTGAAATGAAAATTACTTAAGTCCGGGACATGGTGTTGGTGTGAGTTTAATGGAAAAGATGTCCACTGCAGCTAAAAATATTACCCTTTAAAACTGTGTTGCCTGGGAATTTGCATGATTGATGTATACGTCTTTATGTTTAGGGAGGAGAGTGGATTGTGTAAGGTAAACGTGAATCTTGGGGCTGTGAGAGGGGAGCAGGGCAGCTTCCTTTCTATGAATGTACACTGCTGCAGATGTTCAAAACGAAGGGAACATAATTTAGCTACAGAAGCGAGACTTTTCTGAAGAAAAAAGGCATCCTGTTGCTTCACCAGCACGCCAGGACTTAAGAAAACACCCCCATTTAAGGTGCGTTCTGTGCAGCGAGAGCACACCCTGTGGCTTGGCAGTCTAGTCAGAAGGATGATACCACGCTGACTTTATAACGAGATCTTTGAACAATATTCTCAGGGGTGGTAAATGCAAAACAAAGTAATATCAACTGGCACTTAATTCTGGGAGCTCCCTGCTGCTGGGGCTCTGCACTGAAATGGAACTCTTCCTGACAGGAAGTCAGCCGCAAAGTGTGGAGACCTCTGAAAATCAAGTGTCCTTTAATTCGCCACCCTGCTGTTTTACAGCGAGGCTGGTTAATTTGAGACTATGGAAAGGGGTTGAGAGGAGGGGAGGGGTATGAGATTATGGAAAGTTCAGTGAGCGGCAACGCTTGTCACTGACTTTATACTCGTTACAAATACGTGAACGTTTTTGTTCGTGTTAATCAACCAGAGGATGTCTCTCTGTTTCCAAGCAAGACTGATGATTTGTGAAGCAGTGCTGTTTGCTGGAAGTTCTGGCAGGAGAACCTTTGCACAGTGGTGGTGTTCAGTTTATTGTTTAGCGATTAGTCTTATTTATAACTCGTGTGTGCCTTCGTGCATGTCTCTGCAGCTGGGAAAACCTCTGTCTCATCAAAGATGATGATGATGATTCACTGATCTTTCAATAAATATTTTAAGATAACTTTTTAAAGTGAAAAAATGGATAAATCAGATTATGCAGTAATCAATGTGATATTGACGTGTATGTCTGTTAGGCGTTAGATCCTAGTTCTGAGTCAAATTTGATTCAGAAGAATCAGCTGGATTTTCCAGTACCCTTTGAATGTTTACAAAGACATTTATTTCTATTTCTACTTAAATCAGAAATGGTCCTATTTTTCTTTCTGGAAAATTTACTCAGTGAGTGCAGTAGAGGTTTTCCAGTGAAAGGAGCAGAAAATTATTATTTATCATGTTTATTGTAGCAACGTTCAGGGACAGATAAGAGTAGAGCCCTGTGTTGCTGGGTGTTGTGTAACAGTGGAATAATGGATACCCAGAATATTTTAGTCTACATGAAGACAGCAGATGCAGGATGAGAAAGGGAATGTAGGAGGCAAGTGGAGTGTAATGGAAGAGACATTCCTTTTCTCTAAATCTTTTCTTAAAAGATCTGCATTAGGATAGGATTACCCAAGGGAACGATAAGGGGCAGGTTTGGACATCCTGTCTTTTGAGTGAAGAGATGGGATTGGTTTGCATGCTTCGGTTTCGTTCCCTCGAAGGAACAATGGTAGCAGGAATTTTGTTCAGTGTTTGTATACATTCATTATAAGGGTTTAAATTCAAACTAAGCTACATTTGGGGAAAAGGGTAATATAAAGGGGCTTTTAGTTCCAATATAGTATTCACCGTGTATATTGTTGAGTTTTTTTTATTACTTAAATGTATTTAGTTAAAGCCTATCAAACACTGAGCAGGAAGGGTGCTGCTGTTTGGTGGTGATGGTGATCAGTGTTGCTATCGGTGGGATCAGTCCATCACTAGCAGTGCAGCTGTGCAGGAGTGAGTATACTGTCATTTCCTGGTTTTCATGATTAGTGGTCTACCTTGGAAGATACTTTTTTCCATGCAGTGGTTTCACAAAAACTCAAAAATTAAAATCAGTTAAATAAAAAAAGCACTGTAATGAAGAGGCAGTTGCCTTATACTCCGGCTATTATTCCTCAAATTGTTTTCTTTTCTTCATAAAAATGGTGCTGCCACTGCAACTTGATTATTTGGATCTCTTCCCTTTGTTTGTCTTGTGTTGTCCCTTTTCCTCACTTCTGTTTTTCTGACTCATCTCCTTTAACTTACGATTTCTTCTTTCCCTTTGCTGCATATTTGCACAACTGCTTGGTACTTTGTTTTCTCAATTGATGTTTAAGATTTGTGCCCCTATTCTTCCTGAAGCTGCTGTCTTTCATCTCAGCATCGACAATAGCTGCTGGTTCAAGAACCTGAAGAGGAAGCTGCAGTGGGAAAGGTTTGATGCTAGATGAACTCAAACCTGACCCTTCATGTTGTTTCATGAGGAGTCATGGCAACAGCCCACTGGTAGGAGAGAGAAAGGGAGACCCTGCCCCGGCACGTTGCTTCCTCCATCAGAAACCGGGGACCTGAAAGCAGTGATCCGCTCACCCAGTTTTTCCCCGTTCCACAGTTTGTTGCTGTACTGGGACCATAGAGGAACTGGTCTTCCCTGTCTCATCTTAATGTGACATTGGTTCTAGGGGTAATATTTTGCTCATGAGGTCAGGGGTTACATCAGTATAAAAGGCATGTGATAAATGTTTTTTGTATACGTGCTCATTGTGGTTTTGAAACCAGATGCAAGAATGAAGTTTATGAGTTTTGGTGATATGCAGCTTTTATGCTGTTGCAGTTATTGCTGATGGCATTTTATTTATGCAGACAGTGATATTTTCATAATTTTTAATGAACTTTCTGATTGCAGACAATGATATTTGCATAATTTTATATGAACTTTCGGATTAAGTGATTTTTTTTTTTTAAATTACTAAAATCCTGTATTAATATTTGGTATCGCCATAAATTATGAGGATTGCAACCTGTGTTGAGATATTCTGACTGTATGTATTTGTTAAAGATTGTATGTGCCATAATATTTATGTAGTTTATCTTTTGTAATGCTGCATCTTCTAGGATAGATCTGTGCAGTTTGGGCAGAAGACAACGGTTGTCACTTTGAGAGTGATCTCGTAGCATAAAAGGCATTGTCTGACAAGCTGACGGTTTTTATTTAGTATTTTACTGAACAACCCAGTGCTTAGGTATGCAAACTACTCCAGCTCTCTGTGTATAATATATTTTCAGAATCTATAAAAACTTTCTGTGACTTGAACTCAAACTTCTAAGTATTGAAATTAAACTCTCATTATAAGGTAATTTTAGGCATTTACCACTAACAATGCAATATCCCTTTATAGGAAGCTCTGTTTACGTGGAATATCCCAAATGGTTAAACAGCAGGGGAGTCTTCTGCTTTGAGTTAAAAAACTGCTGTTTCTGTATGGCTTATTTACTACTTCTTTAATTCTTCGTGTAGTGTGCTGTGGAACTGAGCATGCGAAAGTCAGCAGAGAGTTCTGTTTTCTGCGTCTGAGGTTATTACTTGCTGTACAATAATAAAGGCACTATTTTATTGGGTTAGTTGTAATTAACTTCAGCACTAGGCATTGATATAAATCATTCCTAATCTGTTTTCTTTACATTTTCGTTCTTTTAAACTGATTTAACATAGCTTCTTTCTGTCATCCTTTTACATAAGGACTAGGATTGTAATTGCTTTTTTGAATTAGGCTGTCGGAAGCTAATGTGCATGTTGATCCAAGAATTGATTAAGGAACACTAATGAATTTCATGTAGCACTTCTTAAAAGATTTGTAATAAATACTGTGTAATAAATACCCTATAGCAGTGATCTGTTGTACTATTTGAATTCAATACAGTGTTGTCATGCTGTGCAGCTGGAAAAATATTTTGATGTGAGAAACTTTGATTCTGTTTCATAGTTAAAATAGTACACAATTTTGTGGTTAAGAATAAAAAATAGTGTTCCAACTCTTCCCCAGAGTATATTTTATGAAAGTAGCTATTGTTACTGTAATATTTTTCTCTGTTTTATCAGAGGAAAAATACTGAAACGCTTTACTTTTGCTTTTCATTTTTTTTCTTGCTCAGTCTTGGTGTTTCATACCAACTGGGCCATGTGCCTTTTTAACTGGTTTATTGATACACTACCATCCTGAAGCATTTTCAGCTGTTTGTTAACAGCATCGGTTTGAACCAAGAATGTTACCTGTTCTTTTCAGTCGGTTTGGCAACACTGAACATGTTTGTTTCTTGAATCTCTTGCCTTTTTCAGGGGTAGATGGTCACACATGCACCATCTCAACCCTCCTTGGTTGTTCATGAGTGAGTTTGATAGGAGTGTGTTTGGAGTGTTTTCCCACAACAGCGTGCTCGGTGTGGAGAAGCTAGCTCATCTAGTTCATTCTTACACAACTTTCTCCTGGAAGACTCATTAACAGTTTTAACACAAAGGCTTTAGTTGTGTACCGCGGCTAGCTGATTTTTTGACAAAAAGCAATGTCTTCTCGATGGAATGCCAGCAGTAAATAGTTTTTATTGTAACTGAGTGTGTGTGATAGTTTAAAAGTCTTATAAAAATAATTAGCTCTTTTATATAGTTCTAATGGCAGCCTTGCAAGTTTCCCCTGGAGCGGTTTCTAATGAACAGGCCTTGATTTTTCCAGTTGGGCTTTTAGATTCCCAAAGGACTTGACTTCAGACCTCAAAGGGCAGCAGCTGCCATTTGTCTTGAGACTGGAGTTGCCAGACAGACAGGCCAAGTACTAATAGGACACATTTGCACAGCCTGAGTATGCGGAACCCCGATCGAGGCCTAATGGCGATCATCTGTTGAGAGCTTGTAGCTGGCTAGGGTTCGAGGAACTTTTATCACCCTTATTGAAATCAAAACCTCTGCATTGATTTGTGAGATAGCTGGACTTGCTACGGTGATGCCACGTTAAAGCTTTCCTACCCAAGCCGTTATTTAGTGTGAAATAGTATCTGTTGTTTAAATTTCAATAAATTCAGACCTGTTCGATATGTTCCCCCCCCCAAGATGTTCTGAATATTTGGGGTAGTAGTCAATATTTTTGCAAGCTCTCTATTTTCCCTCTAAGTGTCAAGATTCAGCAACAGTGATGTTCTTCTGTAGAGAAAGGAGCATGAACTTAATTATTGAAATTATTTTTTCCTTAATCAACTTCTGATAGTTCTTCCATTATTGATTTAATTTTGTTTTTTCAAATTTTATTTGAGCACCCAGGTAGGACATACTGAATAACATTGTCTCCAGATGTGTTTTCCTGTAGCTCTTATATTAAAATGTCACATCCTTGCGAAATTTTTGTTTCATACACTACTTAGCATGTGCTAATTTTGATAATAAATTGTTACATAGAGCTTCTAGATATTATTTCCCATAATTTCATGTTGATTTAATTTTTTTCAATAGAGCTTTGTAGATTAAAATAACTTAAGCATGCTTCAACTCTTTAAAAGTAATTTATGTTTGTAGATATTCTTCTTAACATGCACTCTAACTTTTTTTTTTTAATTACAAAGAACCCATCTGAGATATAATCTGCTTTTCACTCTATGTTCTTTATTGCTGAGTTCATTCAAGCCTGTAGTGGATGTGGTGCTGAGAGAGTGCTGACACCAAGCGCAAACACTGCTGAAATGTTCTTGATAGTTTACTTTAGGTGCTTAAAGATTAGTATATCTCTCTAAGAACAAGTTTTTCATGCAGATTTGACCTTTACTCTAGGACATAATATGTCTCTTAGTCATATGTTAACACATTTTCCCACCCTGCTCCTTAGTGCTCCATTCATAGTTGTCAGTACCAAAGTCATCCTTCTCATTTGTTTCATAATCAAAATAAATTATTAAAACTCCACCAGCTTTATGAGAAGGATGGATTAGCAAAAAATTTGCTCTCTCTTTCTTGATTACAAGTGGGTATATCAACCGTTAGATATAATTCTTAATTGTGGAATATGTTAACCTTGTTAGAAGGATATTTTTTAATGTTTCTGAGCAAAATGAATTATTAAGGAGTATGAATGTGTACATATATGTGAGTGAAAGTAGGAGTACAGGTTGCTACAGTAGAAAATAGAACAGTTTTCATCTATTGCAAATGTTTTAAATATTCTCTTAAAGATTCATGTTTAGTTGTTCAGACATCAGACCAGTTGATGGATTGTTCTTACAAATGTGTTTAGGTAGCTTAAAGAATAGGTATTTTTTGGTTAATTGTTTGAAATATGATATTTCTTTCCTAGAAGTGTACAGGTGAGGAGGGATGTGCACATTTGCTGCCTACTGGCAAGCATTGCAAATTACAAGCCAACAAAAATGTTTATCAACAAAATTTTCTTGGCATTTGTTTGAGTGATCAGATAAATAAAGGCTCCACCTTGCTTATGGTCTTATCTCCAGCTATAGACAAAAAGAGATGCTCGAAAGGAATAGAATACGACAAGTCTGTATGATACTCTTCCACTCTCCAGCTATTTGCATCTTGGGGTATTTTCTGAACTGGCGGTAGTTCCTGTAAACAAGCAGTAGTTGTAGTTAGTCAATATCAAAGTGGGTAATTTAGTAAATATCTATTTTCCTTCTGTGTACTTCTTAAAATTAAACTATTTTTTGAAGAACGCTTCCACTTACCTGATGATTCTGTGTGATTAGAGACATACCTTATTTTTAAGAAAGGAAGGAGAGGGTCAAGTTGTATAAAAGACTTTTAAATGCCTTTGAAGACTGAGATAACTACACATGTGTATGTAGCTGAAATTAAATAAAATGGGACATAAAATTACTAAAGGTTGTTTTGCTAGACTGATCTTGTTGGTTATGGTCTAATGCATGTTGTGGTCTTTGGCCAAAATGTGTTTCCTAGACAAAGGCAATGTGGTGGTAATTTAAATCAGTTTTAATAGGGAATGTGGTACCATCATGCAACTGATCATTAGTTAGGATTAATTAAAAAAAACCCACTGTAAAACAGATTAAAAAAAACCCCAAAACTGACTCAAATGGGACAACAGTGGATCACGATATAAACCTTTATTTGTTTCTGGAAGGAGGTGTTTAAGACCAGTACTGTTGAGTGTTTTCCTTTAATGTTCCTTCTGCACTCAGTAAGAATGCGTTAATGAAACTTGGTGATGATCTGACATTGGTGCTGCAGAGGACGGGGATAGAGTTTTGCTTATGGCAGAGTTGTGCTGGAGCTCCAGGAAATGCAATAAGTTATGTCATACGGAATGATAATCCAGATGAGGCTTGAAGCACCGCTTCAGGAAAGGATACAGTACTTGTGTTTTATCTCGAGTGCTTACGGAATTGTTCACAGATTCCGTTAAGGAAGTAGGTGAAACAATAGTGAGCTAAGAAATCCCCACGTCAGACGTTTGAAGAAAATTAGATTTTGAATAAAATGTGATTTGTTATTTGTTTCCTTGTAATGGTTGTTTTTCAACCATTGTGATAGTGTTCAGTGCTTCTAGGGTTTTTCCCTGCTTCACTACTGAGCGTACAGTGACCAAAAGCATTACGAGTGGATGATGGCTCTTGGTTACTAAGCATTTATAGCCATAGGAAATGCTGGTCAATTAAGTACAGCTTGGAACAGGTATGAAATTATTGACTTTGTTGATGATCCCTTACAGTCTTTCCTTAGGAAAGTGCTGAAATGTGTTTTGTAGTTATTTAGTTGCATTAGTGGTTGAGTTTGAGGCTTTTAACGTGTTTTTTCCCTAGTCCCTTTGGGAGATGGATAACTAAGATGTTGATATAATAATGCAATATGCATACTGAGTGTAATTGTTTGAGAGAGAACGTATACTGTGGGGAAATATTGAATGGATCATGAAAGATGATGACCATTAGTCTTTTCTTTCAACTATTAAAATTAGCTTTAGGGTGTGTTCAGCTGTGATTTATGAAATTGTTTAGACTAACGCCTTCTTTGATGATGTCTGATGGAGAACAAAATGCTGAAAAGTACCATGATCAATGCACTTTCTTTTCACTTTTGGCAACCTCCATCTTCACCAATTAAATTTTCAAGTACTGTAGTGATTTCTCTTAAAGAGCAGAGCAACAGATGGACAGTGTCATAAATGGAAAAAAAAAATTCTTTGCTTTTCTTGAATTTTCACACATTTAAGCTAACAAAGAATAGTTTTAATTATCATATGAAGCTAAATATTTAGAACTTGATACTACATTTAAAAAACTCTTATGAGGATTAGTTGTGTATGCTATTTAGTTTAGAGTATTAGCGGCTAAAAGGTTGGTTTTTTTTCATAAGAATAAATGCTGCTTGAAGCTTTTGCAAACAGCTTACAGACTAACTTGATACCATGTAGTGGTGGTCATAAGAAGGCAACAGGGGAGGACCGGGGGAAGGATGGTGGGAGAAATATTCTAAGATACATGTAGCAATAAGGACCAATGATGCTGCTTGATGTAGCCTCAAAAAAATCCCAACCCCCCCCCATGTGTGATATTGTGTAAATGGAATTTAGCTGACATTTAGAATGCTGCCTGCCTATTAATGCATATAAACCGGTTATATAAAAAGTGATGAAAAGCATTTATAATTCATGGTGACTAATACATCACAAATTCCAATTATTCTACTCTTAATTGTGACTACTTGAAAATTATAATACATTGTTGCAATGAGAAAAAAATAGGTAGGGCCTGGAACATGTCAGGCTTTGAGAGATCAGCATTTGAAATCTGGAATTTTATTTTTTTTTCGGAGGGGGGCAAGGAAGGATTTAAGTCGCAAAGAAACAACATTGTTCTATGGGCTTTTGTGTGTGTCTGATCAAACCTTCATGTCACCAACCAAAAGGTAATTCTGCAACACTGAGCAGCAAAAAATGTGCTCTGTTGACACTGGGTATTGAAAACTCCTACATTCAGAAATGTGAAATTTATTTGAGAGATTTGCTGGTTTGCACTTTTTACTACCCTAATTTTTATCTCTGTCAACTTGTTGCTGTTGTGTGGGATTAAAAATAATCCTTGTGTATTTGTTACCCAATTCTGCTTTCTCCCCAGCTTTCCAACAGGGGAAGCAAGCCCCAGTGATGGGTCATCTGGGCTGGTTGCTTCCATTGTGCCTCTTCTGGGGGCCAGGCAAAACCTGCGTCTGCATGTTTGGGAGGTGCAGAATTTTGCTGTAATTCAGGGTTCTGTTGGGTGGAAGAAGTGTGCAGTGCATGTGTCTGCCGTTCCCATCATTTTGCTGTGTTAAAAATTCAGAGTGTGAAGACCACATAAAATTTTTTGAAACATATTGGATGCTAATGATGTAATATTTGGATCATTATCAGATTTTCTGAGTAGAAGTGGCTATGTGATGCTGAGCAGAGGTTTATTATCAGCATGTGTGTTGACTAGGCTTTAAGCTAAAAGAGAAATTTAAGTCTAAAGAATGAGCCTTACATTAAAGTGCAAGAGTTTGTTTCTAGCATCACTGAGGCTCAGTAAGGCAAAAAGCATTGGTGAACCAGAGTAAGTTCAGAATTAGTGTATAACGTAGCAAAAAAATAGGTGCAGTTGTTTGTTGGGGTGTTTTTGTTTTTTCTTCTCTTCACAGAATGAGACTTTGGGTAAACAATACTGTTCTGTTTCTTCATGCTGACAATGTTTCCTTCCTGATTAGCACAAAACTAGTGCTTTATATGTGTGCTGATGCTGACTCTGTAGCTGAAAATGTTTTTTTTTTGTTGTTGTTGTTGTTTTCTTTTTATACAACCAATTTCCTCTTCTTTTTTTCCAGGAGTATTCTGACTTTGTAGCTGAAAATGTTTTTGTTTTTTTTTTCTTTTTTTGTTGTTTTCTTTTTATACAACCAATTTCCTCTTCTTTTTTTCCAGGAGTGGCAGAACTCCATACAAAAGAATGCTGGCCTTGCCTTTATTGAGCTGGTTAATGAAGGCAGGTGAGTCACGATATTTGGTAACCCCTCTGCCTGAGCCTTCAAGAAGATGTGTAGCTTCAAACTCTTTTTAAAGAATTTTTCTTCTGCCTCTTTGTGCCATTTTACTTGGATGTGAGTCACAATATTTGGTAGCCCCTCTGCTTGAGCCTTCAAGAAGATGTGTAGCTTCAAACTCTTTTTAAAGAATTTTTCTTCTGCCTCTTTGTGCCATTTTACTTGGATTTTACAAGCATGATTTCACATTCTTTAATACTTCTGCTTAGTTCTAATAGTGAATATAGAGTTTTGCAGAATCTGAATGCTCTTCAGTTTCATTAAATATTTCACTTATCGGTGTGTCATGGGTTTTCTTTCTTCCTGTCCTTGTGCACTGGTTAACGTTGAAACTATAATTTGTATTCGGCTAATCTCTTGAGGAAGGAAATTGATATTTGGAAGACATTACAGCTAGGAATAGTAAGATAAGCTTCTGTCTCAAAAATTAGATTCCAGTTTGCTCATCTATTTCCTACCTACCTCATAAGATAGAAGGAAGAGTGTCCCTTTAAGGTACAAACAAAATCCATTGGTATCACCAGTTAGGTTTACTGTTCTGTAAGGATGTATGTATATTACTGGGACTCCCAGAAGATGACAGAGCGGGTGATGAGGCCATGCTCTTTGACTCGCAGTGACTATTCAGAACTATCAATATTTTCTTCATTAGAAATTGATTGTTCAGCCAGACTAAGAGCAATATTTACTTTTTTCTTAAGGATTTTTTTTAAAGATGTCTTGATGAGTCAGCTAAGGAATATTGTAAGAAATGCCATTTTCTAAGCCTAAATTCTGTTAGTGAGTAACTTGAGCTAGTAAGAATCCCAATAGAAAATAAATTTTACAGGATTAGGACAGCTACTGAATAAAAAACAAAATCATTTATCACATAAATTAAAATGCTATATAAATACCTTTTTATCATTGTAGGAATAGGGGGAATGGGTATTTGGGATTTTTTCTTTTCAAGTCTGTAGATATTCTCAAGATACATAAAAATAATGACTGTTTTAGTGGTTGCGTTTGGGTTTATGGTGAGGGAAACACCATTCTGAGGCAGAAAAAATGTTTTGCTACTAGTCTTGATCCCCAGGGCCAAGGTAAAGTAACAAGGGTGTTCAGTTACAGTGTTAAGATCTAGCCTGTAGTTGTTTCCTATTATGTGAGGCTGACCTGTCTTGACCTTACTTATAAAGTGCCTGCTATAAATTTGGCCCTTGATTAATGTTTTATTAGCATAGATAACGCGGAGATCCCCCACACACGTAAAGCAGAATGTGAGGTTCATCTGCGTAAGATGATTATCGTGGACAAATCGGTTGCTGGGACTGAGCTGTAAGCAGCTAGTAGCTATTCAGCTTGTCCAGGTCAAGCTTTCAGAGAGCATTCTATCCGTAAGCTGGTTGGAATTGACTGTTTTCTTTTCAAAACCCGCAGTGCCCATCACAGACAGATGGAATCACTCCCCCACCTCCATAAACAACATCCATAAGTTATCGTCTAGCCCTGGCAGAGCGGTTGTCTCAGGGACAAATGATCCCTTGAAAAGTGTGGTTTTGGTTAGCAGAAAATATCCAAGTAATTGTTACTTCATTTTGGGTCTGACTTGGAGCAGAGTTGGTTTTTTTAAAAAGGGGAAGAATAACTTTCATTCTAGGGAAGAGGAGAAGGGATTAATTTCTTAAAAATGGCTCCTTTTATCTGTCTCCATTTTCCTTCGTTGCTGTTTATAGGAGCCTTTAAAGTCATTGCTGAATGGCTCGTTGCGGTGCTTTCTGGCTTTTCAGCATTCACTAAAATGAAACTGTTATACCTCATGTGACACGAATTACATTCCAGAACTACTCTTTTCTTCTCTTTATGCAGGTTGCACATTATTTTTCTTGCACATATGCTGATATTTGTACTAAAACATTTCAAGCCTTGTATTTTGTTGTATTTGATATTGTGTATTTTTGCTGTAACATTATAATTTTAAAAAATCCAAAAGCTGAAATCTTTAAATTCAAAAAGAAAATAGCTGAATGATACTGATTTAGGCTTTAACTGCATGATTGTAGAATAAAAGTTGAATTTTTAAATTGTTTCTAGAAGTATTCAATAAAAGAGGAATAAAAGAAGACAAGGTAGTTGTACAGCTGTATCAGCTGTCCTGATTTCAGCTAGTGAGTGAGGAGGGATTTCTGTGGGGTACCATGACATGCAGAGTGTTAGAATAAATAAAATAAAATTAAGAACTAGAAGGTATACCTAAAATTTGTGAAATCACAGAATTGCTATTGTCAGGTGTGTTGGTGGAAAAAGTCTTGGTCATCCTATAACCTTTGTAAAGCAGGGTGTTATTCCCAGTGTTTATTACTAATTTTTGGACTAATACCAGTTTGAAGTGTGTGCTGCTGTTTTTGGTTTTTTTCCTGTTATGTGAAAGGTATGAATGTACTTCTCTCTCACACCAGTTGAAAGTTTTTATGTTTAGGCTTGCTGTGTTTTGGCTAGGATTCCCTGGACAGAAATATGTGCAGAAAGTTTACCTCTGGGACTCATAAGATCTACAGTATGTGTGCTGCATTCAGAACGTGTCGGTCTGAATTTCATCATGTTCACAAGTAACTCATGTGTTACGCATCTAGTTGCTCTCAGGCTTTCCAGATATATCAGGTCCACTGCACATGCATAGCAGAATTGATTTGTTTGTACCCAGTGAAGTTTTTGGATCCTGAACTGAAAAAAATTCTTTAGACAGGAGACTATTACGTTAAAATACAGAACTGTCAGCCTACCTGAAACTGAAATGCACACCTCAAGTCTTTTGAAGGCCAGGTGAAAAAAACCCCAAAAAACAACAACCAAAAAAAAAAAAAAAACCCCAAAGAAAAACAAAACTGCCAAAAAACCACAAACTAAAGCAAACAAACACAAAAACTCCAGAGCAACTGTGCAGAGGAACAGGAAGGTGCAGAATGTAAGTGAAAAGCTAAAGGAGCAGGTATTGGAAAATAACCTCCTTCTGTGCCTGAAAAGAAATGTCAGTTTCAGTACATTGCTACATTGAACATTAATCTGTTTTTAATAAAAAGGAGTAAGTATTGTTCACTGTTGTTGTAATGTCTAGGAACTCTATTTCTTTGCAGCCTTGTTCAAAAGGTGCCTGTACCCACTGCCTGTCTCTGCACTGCACCATCTGTGCAGCAGAAGTGCGGATCCCAGAACGTTTTCCTTAGCCTGCTGACTAGATTTCAGTCTCTGTGCTTGCCTTTCACCTTTGGGTCCTCCCTTTAGGGAGAGTCTGGTTTGGAACCTCAACCTGAGAGCTTGCCGATGAGGAATTTGTTCACCAGAACCGTCCTTGAGGTGGGATTTGGTTCTGTCGTAGCCAGTCCTATTCTTTGGAGTTTTCCAAGGTGTCCAGGCAGATTCCTTTTTTTTTCTACCCTGAAACTAATTATGTTTCTTCCTTATGCAGGAGATGGTCAAGGTATTCTTTCTGAAATGGGGAGGGGGAAAGAAAAAAAAAGAAGGAAAAGAAAAAAAAGCAGCTTTGACTTCCTTGGGTGTACAAATGTCTCTTATTTCCTCGACTAGTTAGCAAACAACTCCTCTGCTCTGCAGAGGTTAAAACTCTCTCTTGTCACTTTGATTCATTAGCAGACTTTAGTGTGAAACATCTCTTATGCTAGACCGTGTTTTCTGTATCAGTCAGTGCATTAACAAACGTACTCAAGCTTAAGACCAGGCGTGACAGTTGTTATCCCCTTTGGGGTGGTAATGGGTTTGGCATGGCAGGGGTGGAGGGAGCAGTCTCCTAAGCATGCTGCAGCAATTATTCTTCCTGATTTTCAGTTGAAGAGACTCAATTTTAATTTTCTTAAGCATAGTTTTCTTGGTCATCCCAAGAATTAAGTGCTGTGTTCTATAGATGTGTTTTTATATGTGTGTAAATGAATATTCAGACAGTAGTTGCTTTAAAAATCTGTCAGATGAAGTGCGATTGAAAGATAGCCTCATTATCCAACTGAATAGATGTATAATACCCTCTCCTTTGCCTTTCCCCTTTCAAATCCTTAACCAAAACAAACCAGCCAAACTTAACAATTCACAAGTGCATGCAGGACAAGCAGAACTCATGAAGTTTGTTTTCTGTAGCTGTTTCTCATTGCTAGATTCTCTGTCTAATGAGAAATGAAATCTAATCGAAATTCTCCTGCCATATCAGAGGATTCTCCTCCTGTGTTGGGTTTTCTGTTATAGCTTTCAGTGCAGATGAAGACAGATTTTTTTTTTTAAAGGATACTTGCAACGGTTTTTGTCCTCTGTTGGATATAAAACTTGTATAAAATTAATATTTTTGAGCAACTCCAGCCTTCTATGGAAAAAAAATGGTGTATTGTCCAATGAATTCAGAAGTTACTTGGAGAAGGAGGAGGGCAGGCAGCATTCAAGCCTAATATCCTTAGCAAGTAAAAATTCCACCAGCCAACCAAAAAAAGCCCCAAACCTCTCCAGACGTAACCAGATGTAACTGGTATGAACATAACATCCAGTAGTATCAAATCTGGAATGCTGTAATCATCTGTATTTCTAGAGCAATTTTTTTAGGAGGAACTGTACTAAGAAAATTCCAACATCTCACCTGCTGTTCCTTCTCTTCAGTTGTATATATATTACTTTTGACTGGTCCTAGATGCAAATATTTTTTAATATTGAAATAGTTGGCAATCAAACTAGTTGGCCAATTACTTGCACACTTTTCCTAATGGAAAATAAAGGACAGATGGAGGCTGCCCCATTCAATTGTCTTCCACTTGCCATCGTGCGGTCACTCTCAGGGAATGAATGTTAGAGAATGTGTTGCCATAGGAGCAACTACTGTGATGGAAAACAGTTAGAAAAATACAGCTATTAGTGAAAAAAAAAAATGGATTATAGCTGACAGACGTAGCTTTGTGCATAATTGACCAAAAAAGGCGCAGGAAAAAAAATGGTAAATGTAGTCATGTCCAAAGTAGAAATGGTTACTGCTCCCCTCACTGCAGCCTCCTCACCTGAGATTCTAATATAGAACCTGCCCCTTAGTCTTGAGTTTTAAGAGAAAAAAAAAAAAAGTGTTTTCTACATTTCCTTTTTATTTTTAGCAATGCATTCTGTTGTAGTGCTAGGTCTTGTAAAAGGGATTTCTGGTGTTTTATTTTCTGAGTTTTTATGTTACTGTCTGGATTTTATGGCAGAAGCAACTTGGGTAATGTGTGAATTTGAACTACAGAAGATCATTAAGTTAGACTTTAAACAACATTTTAAGTGTGCTGAAAATTAGAAATTGTAGCCTGGATGTGCTTTGGAGGCGGATAACTGGGGTTCTTGACACGACATGACTCTTCTGTGCCTACGTGTGCACCATAGTGTAGTGTGACACACACACCCACTTTTAAAACAGTTTTTTATTTCCCTGAGATGTTTGCATGGATTTAAATGGCATCATTTTTAGGTAACTGAGAACACAAGCTTTGCTGCAACTTAATGAGTAAACAGAAGCTTTTTGTGGAGAACTTTGTCTTAAGGATTAAAAATTAATGTAAGCTTTTATTACTGGAGGTGCTAGGAACTTGGGAGGGTGTGTAAGTGACAAAGGTAGGTTTTGCTTGGGAGAATATGTCCTTAATTTGCTGGTTCAATAAAAAAGCAAAATCATAAACTTTTGAGTGCCTGGGAATTCTTAATTTATTTTTTTTTTTTAATGCAGAATGTTTTTTAGTAAGATCTGCTTTGAAAAAACAGATTAATGCTAGAGCAACAAGAAGGTATTTGTACTGCACTCTGGGTGTATACATGTGTTGTACTATTGCTGTCTGGTCGAAAATGTTCAGAAATCATCTGTTGTGCTGTCCCGCACTCTCTCAGAATGTGAACGCAACCTCAGATCAATTTTCACTAGACTCCGACATGTCCTAAGGAAAAAGGTTGGGTTTGTGTGTCCTCTCCTAGCTGTCCTTTCGGAATTCTGTTCAACTTTATGCTATTCCATGCCCAGGACAGCATTTTGGTGAACCTGCGCTGTTTCTGGGTTTGTGGTTTAGCACATGGAGCAGTCAGATCCTGCAAATGACAGCATGTGTCCATGTAGAACGCTGCTCCTTTTGAAGCAGGAGGATCTCTTATACGCTAGGTTTGTGAGGAGTGCGAGTAGGAAAGCTTACCTTCATCCGCCTTTCTTGTGGTGGTAGCGTCTGGAACATCCATAATCTCTCCCTTTGAGAGATTTATGCCTGAACAGCTCTTGTTCATGTCACCTGTAAAGCTTTTGCCATATTTTGACTAAAATTGATAATTGTTGGACATGAGTAATACTAACCCAGAATTTATCCATCTCTGTCTGTCTTTGCACATATTTTTCTGTTCCATTTTTTTCCCTCTTGTACCTTGCCTTTTGCTTCTTGTAAGGAGAAACTTGACTTTTTATTTGATCATCTAAGCATTGAGCAGCCAGAAAATCAGACTAATATTTCTTGCTTTGTGTCTCATAGTTTTCTCTTCCAGCAAAACAGTAAAAATCAGAATTTCTCATGTATTTGGCTGGAACTCCATCTCTCAGTGGTTTAGCACGTCATTCCTGACCCAGCAAAGTATGCAAGTATATATTTAACTTCCAGCATGGGATCTGTCCCACTGCTTGTTTTTACTAGGCTGTTCATCTTTTCAAAGTTAATCACATGTTTTTACATATTTTAGTCCGGAAAGAAAGTGCTTAGACAAAGGAAGAAGAGTCTATTTGAGACCTTGAATCTGGTGTGCAATGAAAGGAGAAGAGCAGACCTGGGATCCGGAGTCTTTACTCCCATAAGTATTATGGTGTAACTACTACAGACCATGTCCATCTACACTCTTCTCATGTGAAAGATCAGAAAAAATGTTAATTCAGTAACTGGTCATAAATAAAGCCAAACCAGAAGGGAATCTGTCAGGGAAGGAGGAGTGTAAATCATCACATTCAACAGCATTTTGCTGTTTAATAACGTTGAAAAAAAATAAAAAGGTATGTGGCAAACATGGTCCGTGGGTCTGCATACAGAGATTAGGAGCACAGGCAAGAAGGAAATTATTAGACTTGGTTTTTCTTTCAGCTTAGCTGTGCGTATTTAAAAAAAAAAAAAATCATCCATTTAATCAAAACTATGAAAAACTGTCAATTTGCTGTGGAAAAGAAGTATTGATAAAGAGATGTTTTGGATAGACTTTGTATTTAACAGAAAAAGGACTAACGTGAGCTGCTTGCTGGAATAAAAAACAGGATAAAAGAAAGCAGGACAAAACCAACAAAAGTTTGATTTTTTTTTTTGACAGTAATTTTACCTTATTATAAAATGTCTTTCTAGGGTGACATGGTGTACAATATCTTCAAATATATATAAAAAAAAAAAGTTGGGGCAAGTTCCTGAAAGATACACTGTAGCTCAAACCGAAGGTACAGACATGATGGAGAAGTGAAATGATTTTGGGGAAAACCTGTGTGATCAGTTCTACTGGAGGATAGAGTAGGTACCAGAAAGGACCACCATGATCCTTTCAATCCCTGAAGTGTACTTACTGCCTTAGTGAGGAAAATCAGATTTTCCTAAACTTTTTTTTTTTTTTTTTTTCTGTAGAATAAAGCGTTTGTCTCATCAAGTTACCTGATGTAGTTAATACGGTTTGTAGCCACTCACATATGTAGAGAATGTGTTTTATGTAGTTTGGAGTTGAACTAATGCTCTTGCAACAGTCGGACTCTTGTCCTCGCCTCAGCACTCGTGTCTCAGCTGGAGACAGTTGTTTCTGTTGCAAGCAGAGGGCTACACTTAACACATTTCTGTTCAGCATTTTGTTTGCCTCAAATGGAAAAGGAGCAGCTGCCAAGGTTCCTAAAGTTAGTGTTTAGAAGTAGATGATGAAAATTTGATTTTAGACATATAAGCAGAGGTGTGTTCATTTATAGAGATGCTGAGAGCTTGGTTTTGCCTTTGATGTTTTTTTTTTAATGATGGCTATAGACTCCTCTGTTATATGATGCCATAATTACATTGATGTATAGATGAATATTTAGGTTGCTGAGTTTGACACTAAGAGGTAAATTCAAAATAGAAATCTGAGTGACATGCTATGTATGTAGAGACTGTTCTCACAGAGAAAATCCCAGCTGCCCTAGATAACTGTACAATTGGAATTGTTTAGTAGAAGAAAGTTCATGGAAGTATATGTAGTGCTTGGAAAAGGCGACTGAAAAGAAAGATTAAAATTTTAAGTTCTTGAATGTAAAGAATGAACACAGCTGTTATATGGTATAATCCAGTAAATTATTTCATATAGGCTTCATTTGTATTAGTAAAGAATTTTTATCCTCACCTTCTGAAGACCTTTAGTTGCCAAATTGGTCAATTTGGAAGAAGGGAGGTAATTGTATACTAATTGATACCTAACCTATGCAGCTTTCACCTGTTTCTGAAAACAGCTTGAAGTTACCAGTAGGTGCTTATGCTAAGCTTGTACAATTCCTTGGTTGTTAATATTAAGAATTTTTCAGATTCAACTGCAAAATCATGCGTTTTATCTAGGTGGCTGAGCCCCATATGGAATATCATAGAAAAAACAGGGAAAGTGTGTGGGAGTAGTGAGGAGAGGTGGGGGTGACAAAAGTGACAGCTGATCCATAGGAGATAAAGCTCTTTCTGATACTCCAAAGCTATTTGTTTTTACTAGGTACACTTCTAGTCTGGTTTGAGAGTGTTATTCCTATGTGAGGGAATGTAGTTCTTTGCTTTGTTTGGAACACATCCATCACCTCTGCAAATGCAGAGTAGGTGCCAGTGTGCAGTTGGTCGTATACTGGGCTGCTTATGGGTTACGGTTAGCAGATAAAAAGGAAAATCCATGTTGTAAATCATTAAAACTGTCATTACATAGGGTACTTTCTTGAACAGATTAAAAAAGATGGGACTTGTAGAGGATAACTAGTATTTTTCAAAGTCTGATCAGATTAGCAGAAGGCGTTGGTATTGACAAACTCGGTGAAGGTAATGGGATGCTCTCCAGCTGTGTTAGATGTCAGTCGCCATACATGCTATTGTAATACATGAGTATTTATGGTCACCATATTTTTTTAGTTTAATTTAAAAAAAAAAAGTTTATTTAAATGCTTATGTGACAGAGTTGAATGTGCTACTGGAGAAAGAGAATCAAATGCTTGGAATCTGCCCAGACTATGAAATTGGTTATGCAGAGTTGCTTGCTGGTGGTTTATTAGTAGGGATTTACTTTTAGCTGAACGTTATTGTAAATTATTACAGGCAGGGGTTTGGGGTTTCTTTTTTTCAGTGTATGAGCAATGCTTTCCTAACTAATTTATTTTCCCAATTTTTTTGAAGCCATGAAATTGAAGTTGCATCATTACAGCAATGTTGGTTCTTCAAGTTTTTGAAAGTAAAAGTTTGCCGTTAACGCATGAGATAAATTAGCCAAATTGGGTGTTTGCTGATCAACAGCCACTTCCATTCTAAAAGTAGAAAGAATGAAAAAAACCTGAAGTACAGTTCTAAAACGGTGGCTTGTCCAACTTCCTCAAACAGAAGGTGAAGTCGTATTTCAAATAATGAATTGTGTTTATTTCTTTTTTCAAGACTTCATCTGTGGGGAGACAATAATCCACTGGCTTATCTGGTCTGTTTAGCTCTTGTGCTGCGGTTTTCCTAGCCTTGTAGTGCGAGAAGTGATGAACTGTTGTTCTGCTCCTGGATTTCTTCTTGTTGGAGCAGGCTTGTGACCTACTCCGAGTGTGGAATTGTGAACAGCACAGGAAAAGAGACAGCGAAGCGTTGGGGGTCATACTATCAAACACAGAGAGAGGCAGGTGGAGCCTGAGTTCAGATAGATAAGTTTTTGGGGATAAAATTAACACCGTATACATGAGAAGGCATCCTGCGTGATACATCCTCTGTTGGTAAAGAAAGGGTCTCCGCAGACTCTGAGCGTGTTGAAACGTACTTTAGCTTATATGTGTAAGGCAAAGAAGGGATTTTTTTGTTCTGCTGCTCCTCTCTACATTATGCAGACTCTGAGCCTGTTGAAATGTACTTTAGCTTATATGTGTAAGGCAAAGGAGGGATTTTTTGTTCTGCTGCTCCTCTCTACATTATAACTGAAAACCTTAAAGAAAAAAAAAAGCTTTAATAACAGACATTTTTAAAAACTAACTGGCAGAGCATGTAATGGATTTATCTGGTGTATCTCTGAGTGATCCTGTGGAAATGTGCACCTTCTAGAACAGTGTCGCTCCCGCACAGGCGGTTTTACCTTTATGAATCCCAATGTAACTAATTAAAAAGGAAATGTTTTTAGTAACAATATGTGAACTCACAGAATAATTGGGTTGTAATTCAGTCTGTCAGCTCTGCTGCCATTCATAAACTCGGGGTTTATGAAGGTCTCTGAAATCTCAGCTTGAATTACAGCTTGATTCTGTACATAACCTGGAACAATGTATATCTCAGCATTTCATTTGTGAGAATGAGGATCTCTTATAATCCTGAGAGTATTACTTAAATGTATACTTACATAAAAATCCAATTTTGCATTTGGAGGAAAAAAAACCCATGCTGCAATGCAATTCACAATTTTTAATTTAGACTTTACATCAGTTGCATTAGGGCTTTCACGGTGGATGTTTATATGCATAAACTGCTTACTTTAACATGTGTTTTGTGTTTGTGGAAGATTTTCTTATGCATCTATATTTCAGGTAAAACAAATGACTGTCTATAGAGTGTTTACATTTTATTTAATACTTAGTTTGGTTTACTAGTGAAATACAATTTTACTAGGTGCCAGAAAATTACCCTTCAACCTTATTTATACCATTTTCTTGACACAGTAAATTCAGTTATGGAACAGAGCTCAAAATATTTGCATATATACTGTGTTTACAGATGTTTATTTTAGGACTTCATTCTCTCAAGGCAGTTCTTAAATATTCTCTGTCCTCAGGTTGCTGAGTCAAACCATGAAGGACCATTTGGTGAGAGTGGCTAATGAAGCAGAATTTATCTTGAGCAGGCAGAGAGCAGAGGATATTAACCGCCATGCCGAATTTGAGGTAAGAAATCTTTTTTAAAAAACAAAACAAAAATCACACCAAAACATAACAAACCCCTTGGGTGTGAGGATTCCTATTTGTGATAAGGGCTTTTCAGGCACAGGAGCTTCCATCCTGGAAGCTGCTTCGCAGTTGTAGGGTTTTTTGATAGTTTGCCACTGACTTTGATGGAAAAACAGGCTGCACAGAGCAGCTCGGAACTTGTCAGAATCTGTGAACCATAATTTGTGGGGGAAGGAATTTTGTCATACCAATGTTCTTCTTTTCCATGAAGCAAATATCACTGTATTAGCATCACAGTCAAGATACAACTCTGGGGGAAAAAAAAAAGCGAACCTTACTGAAGATAAATGGTAACAGCCTGTTAAGTGCAAAACTAGAAATCACTTTTTTTCTTTTTATACTGTTTGCTATTTCACTTAATCCATCTCTAAAACCATTTTCCTTATGTTCTACATGCCTCAGTGTGGTTTTGTTATGTTTTTGTTTTCATCCCGCTTAAGGGGTTCTAAAGTGAAATACTGGTCTTTGTTTTTATAGACTCGTAATAAAAACACAAGCCTTTTTTTCTGAATCACTGTAGTCATACCTCCAATTTTGGACCTCAGTTACATCACGTATCTCCTTTCTCTCTGCTTTAATTGTTGGGTTGTTCAAATGAAAACAAAGCTAAATCTCACTGAATTCACTGATATTCTGCTTAAAGAGTACTTAGTCTTTCTTCTGACATATGATACTACTTGTGGTTTTGTTTTTAAAATGAAACATTAAGAGATTGAAGGCACATTTGTGTTTAACGTATTTCTAAACTGTTTTTCTCTTAAATCTTTACTTGAAAAAATACTCCCCAAAGATGAAAGCATATTTGTCTTAGACAGTGCTTATGTTCTAAAGGTCATCTGTGTTGGCCCCGGGATTCAAGCTGTGTGTTGTTTAATAACATATCTGCACTTCATCTAGAGCTAGTTACCCCCTCCTGCAAACAGAGATGTTGTAAGATATCTCCAGTACCATTTTGCAGTGGTGAAATAGCAGGCATGTTTCATTTATTACATCAAGGGTTTGGCGACAGTCCTGTGGAGATGAAAAGTGCATCATTTTACTTCGTTGCCTGATAATCATTGGAGTGGGACGTGCTTGACACCTTTTGCTCTGGATTTATGCAGAAGCTCCATGCACGACATGGCGTTATTGATTAGATCAACAGCCTGCTTATTTTTTTTTTTTTCCTTCGGATGCAAACTGCTTGCAAAAGTGTGCGTGTATGTGGGAAATCTGAGTGAAGTAAGGGGTCCTGTCATGTAAATTTGAACTATCTATTAATATAGTTGTTCAGTGACAACTTCACTGTTAGTCTTATTTCACTCTCAAGACACGTTTTTATGATGTCTGGAAGAAATTTACACTCAGCATCAACTTACATTTTTTTTTTTAACATAGCTCTGAGTTTTGCTGGGACAAATCTGTAGGATAAGAGTTGGCTGATACTTTTTTAAGCTGATGCTGTTTTGGATCTGTGCTATCTCAGAATGATGGCTCAAGGGGTTTAACTCATCAGGTTGAACTTAAACAGAAACTAGTGTGCTAAAATAAGAGCAGTCTGTTTATCAAGTTGAGTTTCGTTATTGTGTTGGAAAAACTTAGATCTAGCATCACATCTGCAAGTGTGCAAATTGAGGATATACAACTGTTGGATTCTACCAAATGCTTGAATAACAAACCTGGTGTCTCATTAACGTTACTGATGTCTGTGGCAGACTTCGTCAGCATTATGTTTCTTTTGTGGAAGGGGGAAATGTTAGTCACAGTCATTCAAATCTGCAGGTATCACGTCAAGAGTCAAAGTCCTGTGTCCTGTGTTCTGTCCATCCATGGCAGGGTCTGGTTTTCGCATGTTCCTCTCAAGCGTGCTTGACTTGTTTTAGCACAATGGTCCTTTCCATCCATGGTGTTCCTCCTTTCAAAGTGGTGCTCAGGGCTATGGAAGACTTGCCATTCTTCTGTAATGTAATGGTTACTTGGGAAGACAAACGTCATCGCTCCAAACATTCCCCTTCCTCCTCTTTCCCCTGAGCAAGAAATCATATGGTATGTAATATCCCCCTTTGGTCAGCTGGGGTCAGCTGTCCCAGCTGTGCCCCCTCCCAACTCCCTGCCCCCCCCCCAGCCTCCTCACTGGTGGGGTGGGTGAGAAGCAGCAAAGCCCCGACTGTGTGTGAGCCCTGCTCTGCTGTAACTGAAACACCCCTGTGTCATCAACACTGCTTCCAGCACAAATCCAAAACACAGCCCCGTACTAGCTCCTATGAAGAAAATTAACCCTACCCCAGCCCCAACCAGCACAGCTGGTATCGTGAAAAAGACAGAAAAAAAAATTGCTTTGGAGGTGAAGGATTGGTTGTGAGAGGTTTTTCTATGGCTGAATACAGTCAAAGGTCAACCTTTTTATTTCCTTTTTTTTCTGATCCTTTCCTCACCTGTGTTTTCACAGCTCCCTCTATGAGTAGTTACATCTATGAATGGAGACATATGGGGAGGCCACAGGGAGACCTGAGACATGCTCACCCGTTTTACGACGTGATTGAGCCTCAGAGCAGCCCGGTGAAGCAGTATTCCCCTCATTTCTCTCGTGAGCTGGCAGTGAAGCGCACATTTTTACAGTGAATGTGGAAATAGGAGCATTCCTAACATAACTTATAACCCTTATCACCTTCCGTTTTGCCCAGTGTCCCTGGGATTTACATGCACAGATCTCAGTCATTTTTCAAAATCTCAACCAGAGTTTTTGGTAGAGCTGAAAATCCTGCAGAGGAACCTCTTTACGCCTGAGTTCCAACAACTCGTTTCATCCTACCGCCTAGACCGCTTTCTAGAAGCGACCTTGAAGAACGTGGTGATTTGCACAGCGCCTGACGTTGTGTGTGCATACGGCCGCGGGGTCTGGCCCAGAGGAATAATTGGATTTGGGTGTGAGGAGGGGGAGGGAATGCTGTGCTCTAATTGACTCTATTTTATAATTTATTCCAGGAGTGCCCATTGCCGTGGATATGCATCCTGTTTTATATAAATCTCTTCAGGTATTTGTGTGCGAATATACATATTCATGGAGTTCTCGGTGTGTAAACCTGCCAGTGTTTCAGGCCTGGCCTGTTCAGCCATCAGTGTTCCATCTTTCTAGGGAAGTTTTAGTGTGCTGTGGGATGGCACTAATGCATTCTGACCAAAATCTGTGATACCATATGTCACGTGAAGAAGCGGGGGTTCCCTCGAACCCTTTCTATTCAATCAACCTGGCAGCTTTGCAAAAAAAACGAGGCCCTTGTGCCCATACAGCCTGCTGGCGTCCCACGTGGGGACCCTACCAACCAGCCCACTGTGTCGAGGACGATTCAACTGACCTGTTCAGGGACCCGCACTGACAGTGGCACTGAGTCAGATCCCTTAGTACAGTTATTCAAGTTTCCGGAAACTTATGCAAAGCAAATTCTCTTGTATCAAATACAGATCGGGACAGTATCAGGTTCAGAGATTGCCGTTGATAGTAGACTGACTGCAAGAACAATATATAATCAGACTTTGGTAACTGCTGGCGTAAATTGATTATTCAATGCGCATGAAAAGAGGTTCTTGCCCAATAGGCGTCCCTATGGGGGAGAAGACAGCTTCAGCTCATCGGCTGATCCCATAAGTTGCGAAGGAGTCTTCCCTAACTTTCTCCCCTTGTCAACTTATTTTTATACTATTTCTTTGTATTTAGGTGGAGCTTGAGTGGCTCTGGTCATTCATGCCTTTATTACCGATGGCTGTAAAATTGTCTCACTTCACTCTTTAGTTAATAAAATAGAGAGCACATGCTCAGTGGGGAGTGGTCGTGCCTTGGAGGCGGGTAACTTTGGGATGGAGGTGTATATTGATATTACAATGACATTATAATGAGCATGGTTCATCTCAGGAGAGCAATTTCACCCCAGTCACTGGCACAGTAACTGCCACCTTTGTCCCAGAAAGTAGCAACTCTGTCGAGGCGGGTAACTTTGGGATGGAGTTGTATTTTGATATTACAATGACATTATAATGAGCTTTGTCCCAGAAAGTAGCAACTCTGTTTTACCTTACCCTAAAGATTTTCTTATAGCATTATCACTTCTGTTAGGACATTACTTTAGAGGAACTCATTTCCCCCCAGTCATTTTCCCACACCATATCTCACTGCTTGTGTAAAGTATTTTTGATGAATATTCTTCCAGCAGTGGAGGTTGGGGGGAGCTTTACCTGGAAGATTCACATGAAGAAATAGTAAAATAAGGGAAAAGTTAAAACACAGAACCATTCAGAATGCTGCAAATCATGAGTGTATGGAGAGGAACAATGGACAGTGCAACACAATAATTTTTGGAAAGCTTTCTAGCAAGGATGGACAAGGATTCTTCCTTCTGAGTCAGTGAGGAAAACAGGCACTTTGGTCATTTTCCAGTAAAATGTAACTGCTGCTGTCATTTACAGGCTGACCTGGCTCATCCAGGTGTCTTTTTTTTAAAGATTGGGTGGTGTCATTTTGTTGAAATTTTGGTCTTATTTTTTCAAATTCTCGTCATCCACAGAAATATAAAATGCTGGCATTCTTGTGATTGGCTGTTTCTTGATTAACTAAGAGTTTCACGTGACTTTCCCTTTGCGTTTGTTATAAATCATGCTAGGCAGCTAACTTCTCTGCATGATTTCTCTTCGATAATTAAATCTAGCATTTCCAGCTGCTGTAAAATTTGTTGCCCTTTTCTGTTCAGTTATGTTTTGTCATGCGGAAGGCTTGGACTTCCTCACAGTTTTAATTCTGATTCAGCTTCAATTTATAGGCTGTGTGTAATAAACGGAATGTTTTACTTCATGGCTCATGCTGAAAGACGAATCTGAATGTTAATCCAAGTGTTGCCTTGACAGAGGTAAGATGCAAGGCTAGGCAAGCTGTTTGCTTTGAGTTTCCTTGGCAGAAAACAAAATTCAGTCGTTCCGTTGATGGATAATCTTGTGTATTCTGCAGCTTTTCCCCTTCGGTGTACTAAGCATTAAATGTTAAAGGGTGTTATTTGTATCAGAGGAGGAAACTCAAAATTGCTGCAAATCAATTTTGTAAGTCAGAGAGAGTGTTTGAGGGCCCTTGAAAGAATTATGAAAAGGCATTCAGTGTCTTCGTGGCTTCTGTAGATGCTTGTTACTTCTATATGTAACAAACAGTTACTGCAGAAAAGAAAGTAAGTTTTAACCTTTGACTGGGTCCCTATTCTCCATATAATTTTCCACCTTTTTTAACAGAAGTTGCTTTGTTACCGAACTGATGTGTCAAATAATCTTTCTGTGGTTCTTACAACATCCTTTTATATGAACATGCTTAATGGCAATGACCTTATTTATTAGAACAAAAGATTTTGGAATGCTTTCAATGGCTATTCTGTATAGCACCGTGGGTTACCAGCAGTGGATCTTTACAGAGCGTATGAAGATAATGAATGGTGCGTCCTGGAGTAATGTGACCAAAAATTGTAGTCTGTAAGGTTGCAAAAATGTAATGTGGCAACACAGAGGAACTTCGATGTGCCCTCACAGAAAAATAAGGCTTTACACATTTTGTTATGAATGGGCTCAATTCTCCCTCCAGTTTAGATTTTTATATAAAAGCTGCCCTTTGCGTTGGGTAGGTCAGGCGTCACAGCACCATCTGTCGGTAGAAGGAAGAAAAATTTTGAATTTGATTTCTAAAAACTTTTTTTTTTTTTGAGGTGTTATAAACTCTTCAACAGAGTGCTCAGCATAGAAGAATTTTTTTTGTTTTTCTGTTGGAGGATTAACCAGTTTTGTTCTGCTGCAGTATGTTGACAAGTCCCAAACTGGAAAATAAAATTGCTCGTATTCTTGAGGTGGCAATTTTTAGGATTCATTATCTCAAGTGAGTGAAAGGATACTGAAATTAGAAATTTGTTTTCCACTTGAACATTGTATGATTTTCCCTGTGCTCTGGGAAGTGATGGGATAAAGTATTGCCTGATTAAGAAAGGAGGAGTGAAAAATTGTTGTTTCTCTTTCACTATTCTTTAACAAGCGATGGAAGGAGAAGGAAGGAAAAGTCGTAGAGGAATGCTGACACATTTTTTGTTATATCTCAATTTTAAATCAAAATGCATTGCAGAAATATGTCTCGAAGCTATAAAAAGATATTGTTTCTGAAGCAGCTTGAAAGAAAATTCATTTTAGAACTACTCTTGCCTAATAACTTTTCTGATGAAACAAGGATTGATGTTATCTTCATTACCATTTTTTGATAATATTTTTGGAAAATATTATGAGACAAACTATGTGAAGAGACATCGCTAAATTTGTATGGAAAATTAAAGTGGATCACGGTATTTTATTGCCTAAAATGAATACAAGTCACATGTTCATTCAGCTGAGCAAGAGGAAACTTGTATGGCTCCTTCTTATGTTGGCCCTTTAACAGGCTGATCAGTTTTAGAGGAATTGCAAAGTATTTATGTTTTGATGTTTTGAAAGAGTAATTAGACAAATAGTAGAAAGTGTATGGAAACAGAAGAAGAGTAGATAGAAACAATTATTTAAATAATGTTGTGACATCTCGTATCTGCCCTCAAAAAGAGGGGAATTAAATCTAGTAAGTATCAACTTATTATTGGGCTTTTCAAATCATATTGAATAGGGAAATGGATTCATAACCATAGCTATTTCATATGAAAATTGTCTGTTCTTGTTTTTCTAATGCTAATGAAGTTTATTGCTTTATAATTAATGCTTAGTGTTTAGCAGTATCTGTTGACTCTTCCACATTTTGTAATCTATGCTGGTTTCATTTCCATATTCAGTGTAGTTTGGAAAAAAAACCCATGAATGTGACGAAGATAAGAGTGTTTTCTGCGGTGTTTTACAATACTAGCTGTATGAGATGTGACCTTTTTATGGCCTTTTTTCTCTCCTCTTACATATTTAACACATCTATTTATTTTTCACTTCGTGTGAATAAACATTTCTTTGATTTAGAAACTTTTTACCCCTCTTATAAGTCCAGTTGCAGCTGATTATTTTCACTAGTGATTGTCAATGAGCTTAATTGATCTTCTCTCCATGGCTCTGGAAGTCTGAGCAGAACGTGCTCTGGAATTTTTATTGTTTTAGCATTTGTAGGCACTGAAAACCTTAAAAAAAAGACCTCTGCCAGAAAGAGCCAAAGACTCTCTTCCTGTAACTGTTTAGGTTTTATGATTTTTGCCCTGCTACTCTAATAGCTGAATTCAAACAGCACAAGCATGAAGAAAATGGGGTAATTAGAAAAAGGGTTGTATGCTTCTGCTCTGCTCTCTCTTTTGCTAGACTGGGAAAAGGGATTTTTTGAACTTTTTTTTTGCTGTGGCACTGCATCTTATCTGTGGTGTGTTGTTTTTTTTTTTTTTTTTTTGTGAAATCCGTAATCGTAAGACTGACAGGGTGGCTTGTTTTCCTTTTTGTTTTGTTTTCTTTTTTTTTATTATTTAGCTTGCTAGCTAGCTAAATACCACCCAAAATCCAGAATAACAATTCAAGCTTGCAGGACTCATCATAAATAAGGTAATGTCGAAACAGTGCTTTATTAGGACTGGTTTCTGTTTGTTCTTTTTTCTTTCTAATTACAAATTCTAAGCAACAAAGCTCAGTTTCAAAGTTCTTACTTAATTCCTTCGAAGGAATAACCCTTAAAGTAAAATTATACGCTGTAACAAATGAGTAAAATGTAGTGATCTCTACTGTGGAATGTCTCGTCCACAGCGGTGACTTAAGGAGTTACTTCTAAGTGGTCATTTGTTACGGCAACAAGTACAGAAATGTGACTGTCTGGTCTTATATTAATATGTGCAGGATTTATATAGTTCCACTATCGCAGGTCATTTTTTGTGAATACTGACTTTTGATGGAAATTGCTCAGATACTCAGGTGAGCATCTATAGAGCCATGGGTTCTGCCAGTTTTCTGGAGCAGGGAACAATTTGGCAGTAAACTTGCACGACTTGGACTTTTAGGGCATTCAAAATCCTTTAGGATATTAAAGCAATCCGCTTGGAAATTCCTTGCCTTTTTTAATTCATCTGCATTAATAATGTTGTTCTTCTGTTTCACAAATGAGTAGTTTACTGAGGTTCAAGAGTGGGTTAGAGCAAAAGTCCATCGCACTCAGTATCCTGTGGCTAACAGAGTTCAATAGCAGACACCTAGGGCCACGTGTCAGAACAGTACAATTATAGAGGGATGCTTCCTCGGTTCTACCCAGAGGGCAGGGATCACAACTGGGACAAAGATTTGCAGCTCTCCGTGTGAATTCCACTTATTGTTTTGTCTCCCAGTCACTGTATTAGCATTTTTCATGTTTGATTCTTGTTTTTACTATCTGGAATTACTTAGAGCAATCAGCAACATTGGGCGCCTCTACCGTTTAGTAACACAATGGGATTCAACTGGTGGTTTCTCTCCACTTTGAAGACTAGCTATTATATTTTTTAAACCCATTTCCTATGTTTTAATAAATTTTTATCCACATAAGGATGTTCCTATATGCCCTACCACATCCTGCCGTTCTTTAAATAACATTCAAACAGTGGACTTTGTGAACTGCATCTTTTTGGTCTGTGCCTCCAGTGACTTGTTGAAAGAAATCTAGTGAAGCGTGTCTTCCTGTTACAAAAGTGATGAGAACTCGTCAGTGTGTTTATTCCACTGTTTGCTTTTTGTTTTAAACACAGCTGCCAATTTGCCTCTTCGAAATTTCAGACTTATTGCCACATTGTTCCCTGCTGTCCTCCAGAGTCCCTTTGGCGTATTTCATTCACCTGGCAGCTGTGTTCATCCCCGAGTTCTTCTGGATCACCTCCGTGAACGCCGTCTGCTCCCTAGCAGTTGGTCGCTTGTCAGGTTTCTTTTATAACTTCTCTGCTAGCACTTCTCTGTGGTGGTCTTCTCTTCTAAGAGCTCATTTCAACCTTTGATCATCTATTAGCTCTACAGAGATACCTTACCAGCCTCTCTGCTCCTGATTTGTTTGAAAAATAATTTATTACTGCCTTTTATTCCTTTATGCAAGTGTTCCTAGAACTCTTTTGGCCTGTTTCATTCTGTTTTTAAAATTAACATGCCATAGTTGACATATTTTTCTATTTTCCTTCTTTGAACAGGCTTCTTGAAGAATGCTGTTTTCTTACAGCCTTCTTTCTCTGCACTTTAACCATTCCACCTTTTTCTGGTCTTTGAAAAAGCCTTTTGATGGATGACATATGTTTCCTTTGAACCCCTAATATTGTATCTTTTTATACAGCTTTGGGGTTGTTTATAAAAACATTTTCCATGTTTTGGTGCATCTGTTTATGCTCATAATGTGAAAACTAAGCTAGCAAGCTAGAGAAATTTCTCACTTCAAATTAGATGTTCCCATCAGAAATGTTGTTGTTCTCACCTATTCATGAAAAATAAAGCAGGAGTGTTTGCCTTGTTTATTATTCATGGACAGACTTTTATGGTGGCTCATGCCAGGCAGTGATTCTAAAATACTCTTGACTGAAGTAGTACAGTATATGTAGGGTGTACATTCCTAGCATTAACAAAGCAAATATCCTCTTTTGCTTGCTAGAGATTTGCTTCTAAAATTCCTCTCCAAAGATAACTTGTATTACTTATGCACCTTTGTAACAGCGGTGTTAGGAATTGTTCAGCTTTGAAGAAAAAGCACTGGTGACAGTACACACCTCTCGTATGTGCTTTATTATCGGTTGGGTTGTTCTAAATGAGAAAGACATTATATTAAAACAATTCTGACATTGGTGCTGACAAGGTCACAAAAGATCTTCAGGATCTGAATACCCAAAGGTGTGTTTTCTCACTATT